>NC_060071.1:31777272-32080302 GCF_922984935.1 Meles meles | reverse complement strand
CACACTCAGGCATCCTCGTTCTTTCTGTGACCCTGGGGATCCAAGACCACACTCTCTCACCTATAGTCTGTGCCACTTCATCACCTGAGCACCTTTCAGGCAGGGACATTCTTTACAGGAGCAAACTTCTGAAGCTTCTGATTTTGTACTTCACTGCTCTATCACTTTCCAGTGGCTGGCTTACAAAGACTCTTCCCCCCTCCCCGTGGTTTATCTTCTGATATATCCCCTTAGATTCATGCGTCTGCACCTCTTACTTTGCAAAAAGTGGTCACTTTTCTATTTGTAGAATTGTAGCAATTCTTTTCTTAGATCTGAGGTTAAATTCAGGTGTTCAGAATGATTTGGTAGACATCAAGCGGAATTCAAGGGACCATATGAAATATGGATCCCCCACTTTTCTGCCATCTTTCCTCCCTCTTCCCAATTAAAGATACTTTTAATTTTTTTTATGATTTTTTGATCCATGAGTTATTTAGAATCATGTTGTTTAGTTTCCCAGTACTTGGGGATATCCCCAGTTTTCTGTCATTTTCTAATCTTTTGTAGTCAAAGAATATACTTTGTGTAAATTTAAATTTGTGAAATTTTAAAGTCCCTTTAAATTCATTGAGACTTACTTTATAGCTTTGGGTGTAGATTATCCTAGAGAAAGGTCTTGTATGCTCTTGTAAAAGTATTTGTATTCTGTTGTTGGTTGGAATGTTCTTTAAATGTCAGTTAAGTTAGTTGATTGTTTTGTCTAGACTTCTGTATGCTTACTGGTTTTTCTGTTTTGTTTTATTAATTTTTGATAGATGGTTGTTAAAATTTCCAAATATTTTTGAATTGTCTTCATATTTTAGTTTTGACAGTTTTTGCTTTATGTATTTTGGTGCCTTAGTGTTATAGGCATATAATAGCTTCCTGAGGTATTGACTCTTTCATCGTTATGAAATGTTCCTCTTTGACTTTTAAAAAATATTCCTTGCCTTAAAGTCAACCTTTTTCCTCTTTTAAATATCTCCATTGTTATTATTTATATGATACATCTTTTTCTGTCCTTCTACTTTCATCCTTTTGTGTCTTTTTACCTCAACTGTGTTTCTCATTGACTAAATATAGTTGAGATTTCCTTTTCCATCTATTCTAATTTCTGCCTTTTGATTAAAGTATTTAGTCCATTCTCATTGAATGTAATTATTGATATGATTGCATTTGTATTTTCTACTTTGATATTTATTTTCTATATATCTGAAGGGTTTTTTTGTTCTCTCTTACTACTGCCTTTTTAATACTTTTTAGTGCATCATTTAAATTTTTCTCTTCATTTTTTCAAAGATTTATTTATTTATTTGAGAAAGAGCACAAGCAGGAGAAGGGGCAGAGAGAGAGGGAAAGAAGCAGACCCCCCACTGAGCAGGGAGCCTGACATGAGGCTTGAGCCCAGGAGCCAGAGATCATGACTTGAGCCAAGACCAAGAGCCAAGATCAAGATGTTTAACCACCTGACCCACCCACCAGGCATCTCTTTCTCCTGATTTTTAAACTCTTATTTTAGTTTTGCTTAGTGATTCCTCTCTTTATTACAGTATTTTGACTTATGACAATCTACTTTTGATTAAAACTAACTTAATTTTTTTTAAATAGAGCAACTTTGTTTCATTATAGTTCTGTAGCCTTTCCCTAATGTTATTATCGTCACATAAAGTATATCTACATATGTAACAAATTCAACAATGCAGTGTTATATTATCTCTTTATGTAGTGCCACATTTTTTCAAAGAAATTAGAATAAGAGAGAAAGTGTATTTATATGTTCCTTTATGCTTATTAACATATTTACCATTTCTGGTGTACTTCATTTATTTTGTGGATTCAGGTTACTTTTTGCTATAACTCCTTTTTAGCTATATGTGTTTGTTTTCGTATTTCTTGTAAGGGAGTTTTGCTGCCATTCAATTATCTTGCATTTGCTTATCTGGGAATATTTTGTCCTCATTTTGGTTTTGGTTTTTAAAAATTTTTGTTATTGTAGTATATTTGATATTTTCCTTTATTTTAAATGATAGTTTTATTGGGTACAGAGTTCCTGCTTTTGTTCTTTTTTGTTTTCACTATTTTGAGTCTTTTTTTTTTTAATTTTATTTATTTATTTGACAGAGAGAGATCACAAGTAGATAGAGAGGCAGGCAGAGAGAGAGAGAGGGAAGCAGGCTCCCTGCTGAGCAGAGAGCCCGATGCGGGACTCGATCCCAGGACCCGGAGATCATGACCTGAGCCGAAGGCAGCGGCTTAACCCACTGAGCCACCCAGGCGTCCCTATTTTGAGTCTTTTAACTTCTGTTTTTTCTGATACAAAAGTTAGCCATTAATTATATTGATTTTCCTCTGTATAGGGGGAATTGCTTTTTCCTTCCTGCTCTCTGAATTTTCTGTTTGTCTGTAATCAGACTATGATTTGTCTAGGTTTGTTCTATTCATGATTATTCAGTTCTGTACAATCAAGTTTGGGAAGTGTTTGGCTGTTATTTGTTCAGATACTTAATTATCATTTCTCTTCAGGCATCTCTGATTTGTCACATTTTCTCAAGCTGCAGATGGTTTTGATGACCTTGACAGTTTTGAATAGTGGTCAGGTATATTGTAGCATGTCCCTCAGGTAGGAGTTGTCTGATGTTCTTCTCCTGGTTAGATTGATGTTACAACTTTTTGGAAGGAAGAACACAGAAATAACTATGAATTACCATTTGTAACATGTCAAAGGTTCATGCTGTCAATTTGACTTATCACTAATTTTATTAACCTTAGATCTCTTGGCTAAGATAGTGTTTGTCAGATTTCTCCACTGTATAGTTACTCCAAAATTTTTTCTATGCTATCTTCCTTGGAAGCAAGCCACTAAGCCTAACCCATACTGAAAAGGTAGGGAATTTTACCTCCTTGGGAGGAGTATTCCTACGTAAATTATTTGCAGTTCTTCTGTGACAAGACATTTGTCTGTTCTCTCCTGGTTATTAAATGCTTTTTAAAATGTCAGTGTGGACTTACTGATATTTATTTTATACATTGTGCTATAAACCAGTATTATTTATTTTGTTGCTCAAAGTTTTCCAGGTTTGGATGTTGGGAGCTCTTTCTTTCAGCCCCTGTGTCCCTTCGACATACTTCATCATTTTATTTTTTGAGCACTCTCTTGGCCTTCTGGCACTGCAGGATCATCCATACTCATCTTGCGTTTTCTCTACTCTACCCGTAGAATCAGCTATTTGTTTAAGGATTCTTGATTCCTTTTATTGGAAAGTTGTCTCTTTTTTTTTTTTTAACTTTTTTATTTCTCTGTTGAGTTTCCCTATTTGTTGAATCATTGTCATAATATTTTTCTTTAGTTTGGCACACTTTCTTTTAATTCTTTGAACATATTTGTAACAGCTGTTTTGTAGTCTTTGTCTATTAAATATACCATACGGCTTCATTCAGAGACAGTTTCAGTTGACTGCTTTTTTCAAAGCCTGGTCATACTTCTTTGTATGTCTCATAATTTTTTATTGTTTTCTTTGCTATTACTTTTGTCTTTGTGAGTCTATGCCCTTTCTGTTCATTTCTTCTGGTTTTAGTGTTTTTTTTTTTCTGGAGAAAAATATGTTTTCAACATATCATATTTAAATGAGAGCTCCAGAGGTAGTGTTTGAACCCATAACTAGTGTGGGTCCAGAAACCTATTTTTATAACTAAGAATTTGTGTTGCTTCTTAAACATTTATTGAGCAGTATATTTGGGGCTTAGGCACTCAAAAGAATAATTTAAAAATAATAACCTTTTAGAATATATAAGCCTATGTATCCCAGTTGTATTTTTTTAATCTCATGAAATTTGTTACTCCAAGTAGTTGAATTTATAATTTTTACTATTCTTCTACAGAGATAGGGAAGAACGATTGGCTGCACTCACAGCTGCTCAACAAGAAGCAATGGAAGAGCTACAGAAAAAAATTCAGCTCAAGGTAAGGATATGATAATTTTAATTTGAAATTCTAGAGCTTTCAACGGAGCATAAGATTAAATCTTTTATTTCTGGAATTGTGAAAAATTTTTAATTAGTTTGTATTTTTAATATTTGGATAATGAGACTGATTTGGTTATGATCAGTTCTAACTCAACTATCTAAAAACTAAATTTATTTTAATAAGATAAAACAATGTGGAGAATAATTAAGGGAATTCTAGCATGTCTTATTTTTTACTAACCAGTTGTCAGTGACATGAAGGCATTACTATTTGGCTTCTTTTTTTTTTTTTTTAAAGATTTTATTTATTTATTTGACAGAGAGAGATCACAGGTAGGCAGAGAGGCAGGCAGAGAGGCAGGCAGAGAGAGTGAGAGGGAAGCAGGCTCCCTTCAGAGCAGAGAGCCAGACGTGGGACTCGATCCCAGGACCCTGAGATCATGACCTGAGCCGAAGGCAGAGGCTTAAACCACTGAGCCACCCAGGCGCCCCTACTATTTGGCTTCTGATATTCATACTTCCAATTATTTACAAATAAACTAGAAGATGATTTGTGTAAATAGTTTCACTTGCTCTTCAGTGCTTGTGAACTGTGCAGTTTTAACTTGGGAAATTATGATAAACTGCTATTTTCTGGAATATGCTTAGCATTAGGAATACAGTTTCTAGCAGTATATTTCACACTGTTTAACAATTATTTACACATTGGCTTCGCGCGGAGATGGAAAATTCCATAAGGTATTGTATTATTTATGTAGTCCTAGAACTTTTATCATTCATTTCAATTTAATGCAGCAAAAATTTATTGAGCTTTGTGGTAGTTATGGGGTACAGGGATGATTAAGGCATGATCCTAAGTTTCAAGAAATCTTAATCTAGTGTAAAATTCAGATGCCGATAATTTCCATATGGATAGAGGTGTACTTGGCATGCTATGGAAGTACAGATGAGGACACTTATTCTAACAAGAAGGGTTTCAGAAGTCAGGGGAAACATTTTAGAGAATAACTCCTGAATTGAGAGAGAGTTTAATTAATAGAATAGGTAGGTTGGTTGGATGATATTTCCAGTCATATGAAAAAGCATGGGCATGAAGTCAGAAGTCTGAAATTGCAGTTTTTTTTAAGCTTGGTGGTTTTTCTTTTGTTTGTTTTTGGGGGGAAGTCACTGCAAGTGTAGAACAGCCAGAAATGGTATGGTGTAGAGTTAATGTAGATAGAGGCCTGCATCATGATGGGGTTTGTCTGCTATAGGATAAGCTTAGTCCTTCCATATGGGTCAGCATTTCCCAACGTGTTTCCCAAAGTGCTTCTCAAAAGTGTATTGTAGTCACATGTGTGTAATATATTGTTTAGTATAAGCTAGGTTTAATTGAGTCATAGAGCACAGAAACATACTAGAGGCTCAGAATAGTTCTATTTTCAAAACCTGTTTAGCTTTAATTTAGTGTTTTTCTTTTTTTTTCTTAAGATTTTATTTATGTATTTGAGAGAGAAAGAGTAAGAGAGAGAGCATGAGAGGGGAGAGGGTCAAAGGGAGAAGCAGATTTCCTGCTGAGCAGGGAAACTGATGCAGAACTTGATCCCAGGACTCCAGGATCGTGGCCTGAGCCAAAGCCTGTTGCTTAAGCAGCTGAGCCACCCAGGCACCCCTAATTTAGCATTTTTGAAATGTATTTGAAAATACATTTTTGTTTTGTTTCCACAAAATGCTTAGTAATCTCCCATGGTATAGTTCTATGAAGCACACATTATTGTGCATGCAGGAGATATTGAAGGGCTTTATGTAAATACTTGTTCTTGGTGTTTAAATTAACACTGAATTAAGACATTATTCTTCTGTTCTAGAAAATTCAATGGAAATACTGGTTTTTCAAGTTCTCGGTATAATTTGGATAATTTTTTCTATTTTCACACTTCATCCACAGCATGATGAAAGCATTCGAAGGCACATGGAACAGATTGAACAAAGAAAAGAAAAAGCTGCTGAGTTAAGCAGTGGGAGGCATGCAAATACTGATTATGCCCCCAAACTGACCCCTTATGAAAGAAAGAAGCAATGTTCCCTCTGTAATGTCCTGGTAGGTTGTCACTATTAATATTGTGATGATAGAATTTATTACTAAAGTTTACTAAACTATGGAAATATATTCTCTCAGTCTTTTAAAATTCATACTAAGGCATCTGATGAGTACCATGGATTTCTGTCATGATTTTTATGCAAAGTAAGTACTAGAAAAATAGTATTGGCATTTAGGAGTAGGAGTGCAAAATGCCGATGCAAGCAGTTGCTGCTGAAATGGCTGTATACCTGCTTAATTGTTAGTCCAAGCAGTATTTCTGGGTACTGGAAACAAAAAGGAAAAGAACATTTTTAGTGCTGAAACTTGAACTTTAATACTTAGAAGAAATGATATCCTGTTAAGATTGGCTACAAAAGCATGTTTATTTGACCATTTATCTTCTAGAGGATTCTTAGAAGTGTGTTTTAAAGAAAATATTTTTAAGCCTAGTATGTAAAGGCTAGAGTGATCTCAACTTGCATATAATATACTGGCTTCAATATGTAATATTTACAATTAGATATAATTATATGTTGATTACAGCTGCTTTGATCTTATGCTTTTAGATCTCTTCAGAGGTATATCTTTTTAGCCACATTAAAGGAAAAAAACACCAGCAAGCTGTGAGAGAGAATAGCAGCATCCAAGGGCGTGAACTTTCAGATGAAGAAGTGGTAAGCTTTACTTTTATTCATTTACACATATTTATTGAATATCTAATATGCTTTCTTTTATTATGAAGAATTGCATGTTCATATGTGATTATTTAAAACTATAACATTTAATAATGACTAAAATATAGTACATAAATATGTCACTTTCGCGTACATTTTAACAAACATAGGAATAAGAATGTAATACTGTTATTTATATAATTTTAGTGCAAAAAATGCTGTTGTATTTTGAAATTTTAATATCAAAGGAACTGGAGGGTATTATGCTAAATGAAATAAGCCAGTTGGAGAAAGGCAGTTATCATATGGTTTTTTTTTGTTGTTGTTTTGTTTTGTTTTCCATTTTATTTATTTTTTTCAGTGTAACAGTATTCATTCTTTTTGCACAACACCCAGTGCTCCATGCAAAACGTGCCCTCCCCATTACCCACCACCTGTTCCCCCCACCTCCCACCCTTGACCGTTCAAAACCCTCAGGTTGCCCCAACCTCCCACCCCTGACCCTTCAAAACCCTCAGGTTGTTTTTCAGAGTCCATAGTCTCTTATGGTTCGCCTCCCCTCCCCAATGTCCATAGCCCGCTCCCCCTCTCCCAATCCCACCTCCCCCCAGCAACCCCCAGTTTGTTTTGTGAGATTAAGAGTCATTTATGGTTTGTCTCCCTCCCAATCCCATCTTGTTTCATTTATTCTTCTCCTATCTCACTACCCCCCCATGTTGCTTCTCCATGTCCTCATATCAGGGAGATCATATGATAGTTGTCTTTCTCCGATTGACTTATTTCACTAAGCATGATACGCTCTAGTTCCATCCACGTCGTCGCAAATGGCAAGATTTCATTTCTTTTGATGGCTGCATAGTATTCCATTGTGTATATATACCACATCTTCTTTATCCATTCATCTGTTAATGGACATCTAGGTTCTTTCCATAGTCTGGCTATTGTAGACATTGCTGCTATAAACATTCGGGTACATGTGCCCCTTCGGATCACTATGTTTGTATCTTTAGGGTAAATACCCAGTAGTGCAATTGCTGGGTCATAGGGTAGTTCTATTTTCAACATTTTGAGGAACCTCCATGCTGTTTTCCAGAGTGGTTGCACCAGCTTGCATTCCCACCAACAGTGGAGGAGGGTTCCCCTTTCTCCACATCCTCGCCAGCATCTGTCATTTCCTGACTTGTTAATTTTAGCCATTCTGACTGGTGTGAGGTGATATCTCATTGTGGTTTTGATTTGTATTTCCCTGATGCCGAGTGACGTGGAGCACTTTTTCATGTGTCTGTTGGCCATCTGGATGTCTTCTTTGCAGAAATGTCTGTTCATGTCCTCTGCCCATTTCTTGATTGGATTGTTTGTTCTTTGGGTGTTGAGTTTGCTAAGTTCCTTATAGATTTTGGATACTAGCCCTTTATCTGATATGTCGTTTGCAAATATCTTCTCCCATTCTGTCAGTTGTCTTTTGGTTTTGTGAACTGTTTCCTTTGCTGTGCAAAAGCTTTTGATCTTGATGAAATCCCAATAGTTCATTTTTGCCCTTGCTTCCCTTGCCTTTGCCGTTGTTCCTAGGAAGATGTTGCTGCGGCTGAGGTCGAAGAGGTTGCTGCCTGCATTCTCCTCAAGGATTTTGATGGATTCCTTTCTCACATTGAGGTCCTTCATCCATTTGGAGTCTATTTTCGTGTGTGGTGTAAGGAAGTGGTCCAATTTCATTTTTCTGCATGTGGCTGTCCAATTTTCCCAGCACCATTTATTGAAGAGGCTGTCTTTTTTCCATTGGACATTCTTTCCTGCTTTGTCGAAGATTAGTTGACCATAGAGTTGAGGGTCGATTTCTGGGCTCTCTATTCTGTTCCACTGATCTATGTGTCTGTTTTTGTGCCAGTACCATGTTGTCTTGATGATGACAGCTTTGTAATAGAGCTTGAAGTCCGGAATTGTGATGCCACCAACTTTGGCTTTCTTTTTCAATATTCCTTTGGCTATTCGAGGTCTTTTCTGGTTCCATATAAATTTTAGGATTATTTGTTCCATTTCTTTGAAAAAAATGGATGGTATTTTGATAGGGATTGCATTAAATGTGTAGATTGCTTTAGGTAGCATGGACATTTTCACAATATTTATTCTTCCAATCCAGGAGCATGGAACATTTTTCCATTTTTTTGTGTCTTCCTCAATTTCTTTCATGAGTACTTTATAATTTTCTGTGTATAGATTCTTAGTCTCTTTGGTTAGGTTTATTCCTAGGTATCTTATAGTTTTGGGTACAATTGTAAATGGGATTGACTCCTTAATTTCTCTTTCTTCAGTCTTGTTGTTGGTGTACAGAAATGCAACTGATTTCTGTGCATTGATTTTATATCCTGACACTTTACTGAATTCCTGGACAAGTTCTAGCAGTTTTGGAGTGGAGTCTTTTGGGTTTTCCACATATAGTATCATATCATCTGCGAAGAGTGATAGTTTGACTTCTTCTTTACCAATTTGGGTGCCTTTAATTTCTTTTTGTTGTCTGATTGCTGAGGCTAGGACTTCTAATACTATGTTGAATAGCAGTGGTGATAATGGACATCCCTGCCGTGTTCCTGACCTTAACGGAAAAGCTTTCAGTTTTTCTCCATTGAGAATGATATTTGCGGTGGGTTTTTCATAGATGGCTTTGATAATATTGAGGTATGTGCCCTCTATCCCTACACTTTGAAGAGTTTTGATCAGGAAGGGATGCTGTACTTTGTCAAATGCTTTTTCAGCATCTATTGAGAGTATCATATGGTTCTTGTTCTTTCTTTTATTAATGTGTTGTATCACATTGATTTGCGGATGTTGAACCAACCCTGCAGCCCTGGAATAAATCCCACTTGATCGTGGTGAATAATCCTTTTAATGTACTGTTGAATCCTATTGGCTAGTATTTTGGCGAGAATTTTTGCGTCTGTGTTCATCAAGGATATTGGTCTGTAGTTCTCTTTTTTGGTGGGATCCTTGTCTGGTTTTGGGATCAAGGTGATGCTGGCCTCATAAAATGAGTTTGGAAGTTTTCCTTCCGTTTCTATTTTTTGGAACAGTTTCAGGAGAATAGGAATGAGTTCTTCTTTAAATGTTTGGTAGAATTCCCCTGGGAAGCCGTCTGGCCCTGGGCTTTTGTTTGTTTGGAGATTTTTGATGACTGTTTCAATCTCCTTACTGGTTATGGGCCTGTTCAGGTTTTCTATTTCTTCCTGGTTCAGTTGTGGTAGTTTATATGTCTCTAGGAATGCATCCATTTCTTCCAGATTGTCCAATTTGTTGGCGTAGAGTTGCTCATAGTATGTTCTTATAATTGTCTGTATTTCTTTGGTGTTAGTTGTGATCTCTCCTCTTTCATTCATGATTTTATTGATTTGGGTCCTTTCTCTTTTCTTTTTGATGAGTCTGGCCAGGGGTTTATCAATCCTATTGATTCTTTCAAAGAACCAGCTCCTAGTTTCATTGATTTTTTCTATTGTTTTTTTGGTTTCTATTTCATTGATTTCTGCTCTGATCTTTATGATTTCTCTTCTCCTGCTGGGTTTAGGGTTTCTTTCTTGTTCTTTCTCCAGCTCCTTTACATGTAGGGTTAGGTTGTGTACTTGAGACCTTTCTTGTTTCTTGAGAAAGGCTTGTACCGCTATATATTTTCCTCTCAGGACTGCCTTTGCTGTGTCCCACAGATTTTGAACTGTTGTGTTTTCATTATCATTTGTTTCCATGAATTTTTTCAATTCTTCTTTAATTTCCTGGTTGACCCATTCATTCTTTAGAAGGATGCTGTTTAGTCTCCATGTATTTGGGTTCTTTCCAGCTTTCCTCTTGTGATTGAGTTCTAGCTTCAGAGCATTGTGGTCTGAAAATATGCAGGGAATGATCCTAATCTTTTGATACCGGTTGAGACCTGATTTGTGACCCAGGATGTGATCTATTCTGGAGAAGGTTCCATGTGCACTAGAGAAGAATGTGTATTCTGTTGCTTTGGGATGAAATGTTCTGAATATATCTGTGATGTCCATCTGGTCCAGTGTGTCATTTAAGGCCTTTATTTCCTTGTTGATCTTTTGCTTGGATGATCTGTCCATTTCAGTGAGGGGAGTGTTAAAGTCCCCTACTATTATTGTATTATTATTGATGTGTTTCTTTGATTTTGTTATTAATTGGTGGATATAGTTGGCTGCTCCCACGTTAGGGGCATAGATATTGAAAATTGTTAGATCTTCTTGTTGGACAGACCCTTTGAGTAGGATATAGTGTCCTTCCTCATCTCTTATTATAGTCTTTGGCTTAAAATCTAATTGATCTGATATAAGGATTGCCACCCCAGCTTTCTTCTGATGCCCATTAGCATGGTAAATTGTTTTCCACCCCCTCACTTTCAATCTGGAGGTGTCTTCGCGTCTAAAATGAGTTTCTTGTAGGCAACATACTGATGGGTTTTGTTTTTTTATCCATTCTGATACCCTGTGTCTTTTGATTGGGGCATTTAGCCCATTAACATTCAGGGTAACTATTGAGAGATATGAATTTAGTGCCATTATTAGCCTGTAAGGTGACTGTTACTGTATATTGTCTCTGTACCTTTCTGATCTACTACTTTTAGTCTCTCTCTTTGCTTAGAGGACCCCTTTCAATATTTCCTGTAGAGCTGGTTTGGTGTTTGCAAATTCTTTCAGTTTTTGTTTGTCCTGGAAGCTTTTGATCTCTCCTTCTATTTTCAATGATAGCCTAGCTGGATAGAGTATTCTTGGCTGCATGTTTTTCTCGTTGAGTGCTCTGAATATATCATGCCAGCTCTTTCTGGCCTGCCAGGTCTCTGTGGATAAGTCTGCCGCCAATCTAATATTTTTACCATTGTATGTTACAGACTTCTTTTCTCGGGCTGCTTTCAGGATTTTCTCTTTGTCACTAAGACTTGTAAATTTTACTATTAGGTGACGGAGTGTGGACCTATTCTTGTTGACTTTGAGGGGGGTTCTCTGCATCTCCTGGATTTTGATGCTTGTTCCCTTTGCCATATTAGGGAAATTCTCTCCAATGATTCTCTCCAATAGACCTTCTGCTCCCCTCTCTGTTTCTTCTTCTTCTGGAATCCCAATTATTCTAATGTTGTTTCGTCTTATGGTGTCACTTATCTCTCGAATTCTCCCTTCATGGTCCAGTTGCTGTTTGTCCCTCTTTTGCTCGGCTTCCTTATTCTCTGTCATTTGGTCTTCTATATCACTAATTCTTTCTTCTGCATCATTTATCCTAGCAGTGAGAGCCTCCATTTTTGATTGCACCTCATTAATAGCTTTTTTGATTTCAACTTGGTTAGATTTTAGTTCTTTAATTTCTCCAGAAAGGGCTTTTATATCTCCAGAGAGGGTTTCTCTAATATCTTCCATGCCTTTTTCGAGCCCGGCTAGAATGTTCAGAATCGTCATTCTGAACTCTTGATCTGACATATTACCAATGTCTGTGTTGATTAGGTCCCTAGCCTTCGGTACTGTCTCTTGTTCTTTTGTTTGTGGTGATTTTTTCCGCCTTGTCATTTTGTCCAGATAAGAGGATATGAAGGAGCAAATAAACTACTAAAAGGGTGGCAAAGACCCCGGAAAAATGCGCTGTAACCAAATCAGAAGAGACCCCAAATTGTGGGGGGGAGAAAGGGGATAAAAAACAGGTTCTGAAAAAAAAAAGAAAAAAAAAAAAAGAAAAGAAAAAAATTTAAAAAATAAAACAAATGAAAAAATATATATATTTAGATGAACTAGTCAAAAAACGTTAAAAAAGAAAAGGTAAAAGTTTTAAAAAATTTAGCAGAAGAAGAAAAAAGAAAAAAGAAAAAAAAATTGAAAAAAGAAAAAAAAATTGAAAAAAGAAAAAAAAATTGAAGTAGCCGCAAGACTAAAGAATCATGGGGAGAAAGCCATGAGTTCCGTGCTTTGCTTTCTCCTCCTCTGGAATTGCTCTGCTGTCTTAGGAATTGAATCTGCTTTCTCCTTGATAGATGAACTTCGTCCTGGCTGGATGTTTTGTTGATCTTCTGGGGGAGGGGCCTGTTGTAGTGACTCTCAAGTGTCTTTGCCCGAGGCGGGATTGCACCGCCCTTACCAGCGGCCGGACTAAGTAATCGGCTCGGGTTCGCTTTTGGGAGCTTCTGTTCCCTGAACGCTTTCCGTAGAGTTCTGGAGGACGGGAATGAAAATGGCGGCCTCCCAGTCTCCGGCCCGGAGGAGCCGAGAGCCTGGGGCCCCAGTCCTCAGTGCGCCCCCAGAGGACAGCACCCAATCACTCCCGTATCCCCAGCCTCCAGCCGCGCTCCGAGCTCACCCAGCCCGCGAACAGTTCAAGGTAATCCCGAGCTGAGAGTTCAGTCCTCGGCTCTGTCTCTGCAGCCGGCTACTCCGTTCTAATACCTGCGAGCTCTCAGACACTCTGACACCCCCGATCCTTCTGTGACCCTGCGGGGCCTGGGGCCACGCTGACCCTGCGTGGGCTTCACCCTGGTTTAGCCTCTGGAGCAATGTCCCTCAGTGGAACAGACTTTTAAAAGTCCTAATTTTGTGCTCCATTGCTCCACCGCTTGCCGGGAGCCGGCCCCTCCCCCCGCGGTCTATCTTCCCGTCGTTTTAGATTCACTTCTCCGCCAGTCCTACCTTTCAGAAAGTGGTTGATTTTCTGTTTCTAGAGTTGCTGTTCTTCTTCTCTTCGCTCTCCCGTTGGATTTGTAGGTGTTTGCAATGTTTAGATAAGCTATCGAGCTGATCTCCTGTTACCTGATGTAGTCTCAGGCTGCTACTTCTCCGCCATCTTGACTCCTCCCCCCCTTATCATATGGTTTTAAACTCAAATGTGGAATATAAGAAACAGTGCAGAGGATCATTAGGGTAGGGAGGGAAAACTAGATGGGAAGAAGTCAGAGATGGAGACAAACCCTGAGAGACTTTTAACTGTGGGAAGCAAACTGAGGGTTGCTTAAGAAGAGATGGGTGGGGGGATGGGGTATCTTGGGTGAGGGCATTAAGGAGGGCGCATGATGTGATAAGCGCTGGGTGTTGCACACAACTGATGAATTGTTGAACACTACATCTGAAACTAATGATGTACTATGTTTTGGCTAATTGAATTTAAATTTAAAAAATAGTAAAGGAAAGAATTGTTTAGTGATGCTCTACATTTCTTATAAAATAGTTAACAATATAAATGTCATAAATTGATAGCTTTTGTGTAAGTACAGTATTTAGAAGTTTTCAGCAATATATTATTTATCTATATATCTATCTATATCTATCTATAATTGTTTATAAAGGAATTTAGATTTATACAAATATTTTTATAAATATTTTACCATCAGCTGTTATCTAGACGTGGATGACATTGCTAATCTATGATGTTGGTTCTATTTGTAATAGCACATTTCTAAACCTACCCAAAGATGAGACATTCATGTTTGTCAGGCATCTGTTAAGATGCCCAGGAAAGGTTATTGTGGTTCTATGAGGGCAGTACCTGTGTATACATACATGTGTGTGTTTAACTCCTCCCCCCCTCCAGTGTAACATATATTAAGAGTATACAAATTTCAAATATATAGCTTGATTAATTTTTACATATGTTTCAATCATATGTAGATACAGATTATTTCTTGTACCACAGAGGGCTCTCTCATGCTCTCTGCCAGACATGTCCCCAAAAGGTAACTAGTCTCTGACTCTACTGCCATCAGTTACTTTTGTCTGTTCTGGAGCTTTACTTACACAGTATCAGTCAGCATGAACTTTTTGTGTCTGGTTACTTTCACCCATCCCTAACTCTGTGAGATTGATGTTTAATGTTTGTATGAAGCTATAGTTCATTCTTTTTCTTAGCTTTTTTCAGTGCTTTCTAGGCAAAGACCATCAGGAACACACCTGTAGTTGAATAAAATTGGGTTTTATTAATTTATTAAAAGAATGGAAAATGCACACTGTGGAGAGTTATGGAAGTTCTCAATAAGGTGTTAGAAAGGACTTACAGGATTTGAGCTTGTGCTTGGTGATTTCATCCGGGAGGGAAGAGTTCAAGGACTTGGGGCTTTGGTCTGGATTGAATGCTGTCAGGAAACACAGGGCATTTTGTGGTTGCTTCTTAATAAATCAATAAATCTTAGTGAGGTAGGAGCACTGAAGCCACTCTTTTCTTTCTAGTTTCTGGACATGAGTAATGCTTGAAGGGAAAATGCACACAGTTACTTGGGCTTACTTCTCTGTGATTTTCTCCTTTTGAGGATTACCCCCTCAATTTTTAGCTATTTCAGCAGCTCAAAACCAAGTTCTGTCTCTTTAGCTCAGTAAGGCTGCTACTTTCAGCTTGCACTGTTCTCCCATGTCAAAAATAGGCATAAGCCCTTAAGGAAAAATCCAGAGTGGATGTGGAGCTCATCTCATGTGCTTCCTTTCTTTTAGGGGTCATGGTCTTTCAAGTCCTGGCTCTGTTGGCTGTAAGATCTTTAATGCCTTCAAATTGATTTTTTATATATTTTGTGCAGTGTTTTGAGTTGGAAGATAGTCCAATATAAGCCAGTTCACTGTAGCTGGTGTTGGAAGTCTCCTAATGTTTAATTCCTATATATCCATTGTTTGACGAAATGCTTGACATATAGTAAGGTATTTAATAAAGGCTCATTGAGCCGAGTTGAACTGAAAGATTATACAGAATGGCTTTAGGTATTATTAATAAAACATATAATTAATCATCTGTTTAGTTTAACTCAAATAATTTTTTATCCTTTACTCAAATTGTACGGATATTTTAAGAGTGAATAGTAAGGATTTTTTTTTTTTACTTGAATCATTCATATAATTACCCCCATTCACTATTTAAGTTTGCTGTTTAGAACTAGAGTCATGTGTATGTGTATGCCACTTTGAAAAAAATCTTAAATTGCTTTCATTACTTAGAATTTAATTATTCCATCACAAATGAAATTCTTCAAGTTATGAAAATTATTGGTAATTAAGTTCTTTTAATTAAAAAACTACATTATTTAATTTATAACAAATTGTTTAAACATTTTCTGGAGTATGCTATTATGCAAATTGAAATCTAAATTTTATGTGTTTTACTTCAATGAGAAAAGCTGAGAAGGAAAGAGTATTTAGTTTATGCAATTTGGAAGAAAAATGTGCAGTATTATCCAACTTTTATAGCTATTACCGCATAGCCTGCTGTTTAGCTGTTTTGATTTGAGATTGGTGTTTTGATTTGAGATTGGTATTTGAGCTGTTTTGATTTGAGATTGAGATTACGTACTTATATGTACTTTCAGCTCAAGGGAATTAAATTTTCTTTAAGTTTTCACTTAATTCATGTAGTTATTCTTGGTAATAGTCCTTTCTTCCTGAAAACGAGCATGCAATATAGCATATGAGTTATGTGATATAGTAAAGTAATTTTATATTTACTCATATGGAAGTTTCATTTTTAATCAGTGAAGGTATCTATAGTAAACATACTTGTTCTACTTAAAGTTATTACTTGTCATCTGTGATGTCTTTATGTTATATACACCTTGTCTGTGACCCTTCTTCTTTGACGTGTAAGATTTTATTTATACCACCTCTGACCTAATAAAATTGTACCTTTGACCTTATGCACTTGACATATCAGATAACTTACTCTTGATCTTTGACACATTTTGTTTTAAGCCTGTTAAACATAATAGGTAGCTGCCCAGTAAGAAAAGTATATTGTTTTATGTTTTTATTGTAATTTTACCAGGAAATCTTTCTTGTTTTTTAAAACTTTACAAAAAGAGTTATTTTATGGTTTTTTTCCTCTTTCTTTGTCTTAGAAGCCAAATGATAAAAGTAGCTGATTTTTGAAGGTCCAAAAAACAAATGGGTGCTAGTTTAACTACTTTCCAAAATTTAATTTTTATACATTGCTAAAGAAATAATAAAGTATAAGTTTTAACTAAAACTCTGTGTCATCCTGTTTTCACACTAATATCTAAAGAAGCTAATAGTGATTTTTGAAGTACATTCAGTCATACATAGAGAATGAAATTAAAAGTTTTTTTTTTAAATCCATGTATTTCTCTTTGTAAGACTCCTTGGCTTTAAAAACATGTAAAATATACGAGCTCTGTTTGTTAACCTGTGTACTTATATGAAGTTTATTTTTATTTGATGCATAGATGTATAAAAAGGACTTTCATGAAGGTTGTTAACTATATTTTATTGGATGTTTACAACGAAATGTGATTTTATAAATCTCAAATTAGTATTTCAGTGTGGAAAATTATGCACATTAGGTGACTGAAAGAAAAAAATGATATTTTAAATTAGCAGAAACATAAAGACTTTACTGTATTTAATGAAATGTAAGCTGATTTCTTTTGTGAAAGGGTGCTGGTGTTGAGGTAAAAGAAGTCTCCTAGATGTCCTTCAGAATTGAGGACAATCCAGGAAATAACAGATAATTCCTACTTGATTCATTTCCTGACCTTGCTTACCTTTGTAGAAGCAGAAGTATTTGTTCTCTTTTTATAATCATTTTAGGAAAACATTTTGTCTACTTTTCTACAGAAAATCAAGTCAAATGAAGAAATTAGAACTCATTTAGAATAAATCTTTGGGTTTTTTCCCCCAGTACTTCAGTTGGGTACACTTTAAGTTAGACTGGGAAATGAGCTAAAATTGTCTTACCCTTTCTTATAGGATATAACTTCCATTGCCTAAATTTTCTCTCTAATAGGTTGGGAAAAATTTTATGGAGTATGTGTGTGAGAGAGAGAGACAGAGAGAGTCCAAGCACCTGTGAGAGTTGTGTGAGAAAGAACATGCGTATGTATTCAGTGTATAACGCACACGTATATAGTTGATAGTTCTATATTTCTTCTAACTTTTGTAATTCTTATGGTGGTAAATTCACTCAAATTGTAACTAGGGACATGCAGAGAATATTTGGCTGTTTATCCATAGTTGTTCATGCTCTTCATTGATTTAAGGAAGATTTTTAACTAGGTAACCAATTTGTTTTAAACCTTAGTTTGACCCAATAATTTAAACAGTTTCTCTGGTTTGTACCTACCTTCTTTTGAATAACAGTCCTCATTCCTCATATGCTTGCTTATCTCCTTGAGATAGCCCCTATATGAATTAAAGGAAGAGTATGGCTTACAGGACCCCATATTACGAGGGAAAGTTGAGATCTTTCTACATAATGTCTTCTGTCTTTTCTGATTTACGGTGTGAGACTCTTCTCTAGTCTTCTCTGGGCCACCAATCCTGAGTGGCTGGTGAACCCTTGATCTGTTCTTTCCACTTAGTGTTCCAGTGGAGTATCAGACATTTATTTTCTTCTTCCTGACCAGGTCACCCCTCAGTCCTCTCTGCCTACATGTCTCTGAGTCTTTGCCATAACCTTCATTCTGGCCCTGGCAGGCCTACTGGCTTCTGCCACAGGGTTCACACCACATAAGAATTAAGAACATTTTGGGAAAGCTTAAACACGAGATCTCTTACTGATCGCATAGCATGACCATATCAATGAACCTATTTGGTGGCAGGGACAGGTGCAGAGATCATTTTTTTTAAAGATTTTATTTATTTGACACAGAGAGAGGCAGCAAGAGAGGGAACACAAACAGAGGATGTGGGAGAGGAAGAAGCAGGCTTCCTGTTGAGCAGGGAGCTGGACCCTGGGCTCAATCCCAGGACCCCGGATGGCAACTTGAGCCAAAGGCAAGTGCCCTATGACTGAGCCACCCAGGTGCCCTGAGATCATTTCTTTTCAGAATCAAAATTACACTTTTGGCATTATTCTCACTTAGCTAATCACTCTCCCCCTTAGGATACATATTTTAAAAGTTTATTTCTCCTTTTATCTCCAAATTTTTTTGGCTGGCAAGAAATAAAATTTACTTTAACCACTCCTCCTCCTAATTACAACCAAGCAAGTAAGCTTTAAGGTTAGAAAAAGGAATTCTTCATATTATGGAGTAAAACTATAGTTTGAATCCTCCAGGCCTCATTATTGACATGCTAAAGGACAAGATAGATAAATTTATTAAATCTCAGGCTCTTAGCTTGGTTTATAAACTTTTGTCTTACTGCATATATCTGTTTTCCTTATCTAAAATTGATTATTATAGAGTGCGTTTTTCTTGTATTTATTTTAGAACAAATTCTTTTTTTTTTTTTAAAGATTTTATTTATTTATTTGACAGACAGAGATCACAAGTAGGCAGAGAGGCAGGCAGAGAGAGAGGAGGAAGCAGGCTCCCTGCTGGGCAGAGAGACCGATGCGGGGCTCGAGCCCAGGACCCTGGGATCATGACCTGAGCTGAAGGCAGAGGCTTTAACGCACTGAGCCACCCAGGAGCCCCTAGAACAAATTCTGATCACCTCTGTAGCTGAGTTGTATTGGACAAGTGCTATATGCTAAGAAGAGTAAAAGAGATAATTACTCATAATTTTGAAATGTTACTCCACTGATACCTGTTTTTCATACTTTTTCTGTTGTAATACGACCCTTGAACTTTCACTGGTAATAATCACAGTAGCTTTTCTGTACTGGTTTTCTTTTAATAAGCATTCAGTTTTGGAGATATTGATCATTAATCAGTGATTCAGAACAAGAAGCCTAAAAAACTGTAGTTTTCTTAGAGATTTTTCAGATTCTGTCATTGGTTTGGTAAATTACAACTACATAATGTTCTCTTCCATGAATCTTTTCTTTCAGACAGTTGCTTTATTTTAAAATGAAATTTCTAATAGTTTAGAAACTTAAGCTCATTAGTGTTTGATAAAACTATTTTGTGACTCTTAGACAGTTCTCATAATATAATTAAACTATAGAAGTGTGAAAAGCCATTTCAACCATATTTCTCTGCATGAGTCCTTGGATCATATTACTGTAACACATGCTGCTTTTTTGTTTGCATTACAGTGGCTATCTAATTTTACAGTTTGCTTAAAGTAATTAAGACTGTTTTTTCCTCTTTGCATCTATTTATTTGGGAATTAGAATGGATAAGCTGATAATTTAAGTGTTAAAGTTATAACATATTTTGGCTGTCTTTTTGTAGCTGATACCAATTGTCTTTACACAATTAATTAAATATCTAAACACTGTTCTTTTTAAAAGACATAAATCCTTAAACTCCTTAAACTCTTATTCAAGATCATGGTAGCTGGGAATGGTTATAGTAGTGACACTTTTATACATCTACAGATTACAAACCAGTGCATTCTCATCTGGCTTTTGTGTGTCAGTTGTGAGGAGTTGCAGAATTGCGGCCATGGGTGACATTAAAAGACCAAAGCAGTTGTGATGATGACTTTTGTAGCTGCTCTCTTTCAGTTGGATGATAGAGGATCTGAAAGGTTGCAGGGAGGCAAATTTATACAACTCAAGCTGCTTCTACTTGAATATTCTCTCAAAGTTTTGTGATATGTACTTCTTTATGTGGAAATTTTATGCATACCCAATCTTGAAATCCATAGTATGACAATTTCATGTTGGAAGAATAAAGAGAATGAAGGATATATTAATAGAAGTTTATACGCAGGAACAAGGATGCCTGGGTGGGTTGGTTATTTGAGGGTCTGACTCTTCATTTTGGCTCAGGTTGTATGTAATCTCAGGGTTATGAGATTGAGGTTCATGTAGGGTTCTGTGCTCAGCGTGGAGTCTGCTTGTCCCTCTCCCTCCTCCTCTGCCCTCTTCCCACTAGCTCACTCATGTTCTCTCTGTCTCTCTCATTCAAATAAATAAATAAATAAATAAATAATCTTTTAAAAAATGGAAGTTTATAAGCAGGAACACTCTTACTCTGACAAGGATAGCTGACAAGTTTAGTATTTTTCCTGCCTAATTTATATAACTTTTATTTTCCTTACTAAATAATTGATTATAGTTGCTTTTGTTTTGGGGCACCTGGGTGACTCACTTGGTTAAGTGTCTGCATTCAGCTCAGGTCATGATCCTAGGGTCCTGGGGTTAAGCCCCGAATCTCTGCTTCTCCCTCTCTTGCTTGCTGTTACCCTTGCTTGTTCTCTCTCTGTCAAATAAATAAATAAATCTTTAAAAAAATAAATGTTTTTGTTTTAATTCAGACCTTATTAAGTTCTTTATCTGAAATTCAATGGTCAGTATATTAGTTCTAAAGTAAATATTTACAGAAGATCATATCTTTGATGAGAGTTAATGGAGTTTTAGTAATAATTATTTTGTCAATTGACTTCTCTTGCAATTGTTAGAGTAGGCACATCTGTTGTATCAGGAAATCGCAAAGCTGTAAAACAAAATTTTTACAATCCCCAAATTTGGTCCTCTCTCAGATTTTTTTTTTGTAGATTACAAAATATTTCAGCATCAGAAAGGAGTGTAGTAAACCCCACATTCCTGCCACCTAGTAGTTAAATGATAACACTTCTTTTCTGGTCACTCCATACATGGAAAGATGGAAGGGATACAACATATTTCAAGTGTGAGTGGTGGAAACAGATTCAGGAAATAGAGGTAAATCCATGGTGAGAAGTCCATAGATAATCTTAAAACTGAAAAATGAAGAAGTAGCAATACAATATATGTTCAGGAATATAGAGAAGAAAGATAAAACAATCTCCTAAAACCATTGCACCTGTATTGGGAAAGAAGTGGGGAGAGCAGTGGGAAACTACTTTCTTTGAACCACTGACTATGTATATTTGCTGGTAACTTTGACAAAAGCAAAAACATTTTTAAAAAATAAAAGAAGTATAACAGTGGTAATTATGTATATGCCCATGTTGCTCAGGAATCTTCTGTGTTCTGTCCATTGTTTTTTGTTCATGGTTAAATTAGATAACACATGTGCAGCCATAGAAGGCCTTGGGAACCTGGATATTTTGGCCAGTTACATCCTTAATTCTTTATTCTCTTAAATTTATTGCAGTATCCTTTGATGCCATTAATCCAAATACTGGATTTTCTGGGGCGACTGGGTGGCCCAGTTGGTTAAGTGGTTGCCTTCAGCTTAGGTCATGATCCCAGAGTCCTGGAATCAAGCCCTGATCAGGCTCCCCACTTCTCGGACAGCCTGCTTCTCCCCCTCCACCACTTGTGCTCTCTCTCTCAAATAGATAAATAAAGTCTTTTTAAAAAGAGAAATATATGTATATTATAAAAAGCAAATACTGGGTTTTCCCTTTTTTTGCTGTTATCTGTAGAATAATAATAAGACAACTATCTGTGTGCCCACTACTCACATTAATGAGAATCTCCTTGTAGTAAATTATGTTTTTGTTTGTTCATAGTACTTTTGTTTGTGAACGATATTTTCGCTGGGTGTAGATTTCTAGCTTAATAACTGTTTTCTCTAAAAATTGAGTAGATGTTATTTGCTGTCTTCTTGCTTCTATTCCTAATAGGGTAGATGTATTCTTTATTATTTTTCTCAATTACCTTGGCTATTCTTCTGCTTTTTCACTTTGTATATGATGTTTCCAATTAACCTGTTAAACGAAGAAAATTCTTTTTTTGATTTTGAGATTGCAGTGAAATTATAACAAGATTAAATTGGTAAGAGTAGACATCTTTTAAATATTTTTTCTTTTCATCCAACAACATGTTTGCCTACTTATATCTTGCATTCTTTATGTGTTCTTTAGTTAAGCATTCATTTTTTTCATTTAAGTCTTAAACATTTCATAGTAAACTTATTTTGTTTCTAAATGAATGGGTTTTATTTTTTTTAAGATTTTATTTATTTATTTATTAGAGAGAGAGAGATCACAAGTAGGCAGACAGGCAGGCAGAGAGAGAGAGAGAGAGGAGGAAGCAGGCTCTCCGCTAAGCAGAGAGCCTGATGTAGGGCTCGATCCTAGGACCCTGGGCTGAAGGCAGAGGCTTTAAACCACTGAGCCACCCAGGCACCCAATTAATGGGTTTTAAAAGCATTTTGAATTTCAGGTGGTTTTTTTGTTTTGTTTTGTTTTTTGTTTTTTAGTGTTCCACGATTCATTGTTTATACACCACACACAGTGCTCCATGCAATATTGCCTCCTTAATACCCACCACCAGGCTCAACCATTCCCCCCACCCTCCTCCCCTCCAAAACCCTCAGTTTGTTTCTGAGTCCACAGCCTCTCATGGTTTGTCTCCCCCTCCGATTTCCCCCAACTCACTTCTCTTCTCCAACTCCCAATGTCCTCCATGTTATTACTTATGCTCCACATGTAAGTGAAACCATATGATAATTGACTCTCTGCTTGACTTATTTCACTTAGCATAATCTCCCCCAGTACCATCCATGTTGATACAAAAGTTGGGTAGTCATCGTTTCTGATGGAGGCATAATATTCCATTGTATACATAGACCATATCTTCTTTATCCATTCGTCTGTTGAAGGGCATCTTGGCTTTTTCCACAGCTTAGTGACTGTGGCCATTGCTACTATGAATATTGGGTACAGAACATAGGAAAGCTCTATTTTTAATTTCCTAAGGAATCTCCACACTGTTTCCCAAAGTGGCTGCACCAACTTGCATTCCCACCAACACTGTAAGAGGGTTTCCCTTTCTCCACATCCTCTCCAACACTTGTTGTTTACTGTCTTGTTAATTCTGGCCATTCTAACTGGTGTAAGGTAGTATCTCAATGTGTTTTTGATTTGAATCTCCCTGATGGCTAATGATGATGAACATTTTTTCATGTGTCTGTTAGCCATTTGTATATCTTCTTTGGAGAAGTGTCTGTTCATGTCTTCTGCCCATTTTTTTGACGTGATTATCTGTTTTGTGTCTGTTGAGTTTGAGGAGTTCTTTATAGATCTTAGATATCAGCCCTTTGTCTGTAATGTCATTTACGAATGTCTTCTCCCTTTCGGTGGGTTGCCTCTTTGTTTTGTTGACTGTTTCCTTTGCTGTGCAGAAGCTTTTTATCTTGATGAAGCAAAAGTTCATTTTTGCTTTTGTTTCCTTTGCCTTTGGAGACATGTCTTGAAAGAGGTTGCTTTGGCCGATGTTGAAGAGGTTACTGCCTATGTTCTCCTCTAGGATTTTGATAGATTCCTGCCTCACGTTGAAGTCTTTTATGCATTTTATCCATAAGAGAATGGTCAGGTTTCATTCTCCTATATATAGCTGTCCAGTTTTCCCAGCACCATTTATTGAAGAGACTGTCTTTTTTCCACTATATATTTTTTCTTGCTTTGTCAAAAATTAGTTGACCATAGAATTGTGGGTTCATATCTGGCCAGTAACCACTGGCCAGATCAATCTTATTGATTCTTTCAAAAAACCAGCTTCTGGTTTCATTGATGTGTTCTGTATCTCTAGTTTCTATCTCATAGATCTCTGCTCAGATCTTGATTATTTCCCTTCTTGTGGGTGGGTTTGGCTTAATTTGTTGTTCTCCAGTTCTTTAAGGTGTAAAGAGAGCTGGTGTATTCTGGATTTTTCAGTTTTTTTTTTTTTGAGTGAGGCTTGGATGGCTATGTATTTCCCCTTTAGGACTGCCTTTGCCAATCTCCCATAGGTCTTAGACCAATGTGTCTTCATTCTCATTGGTTTCCATGAATTGTTTAAGTTCTTCTTTAATTTCCTGATTGATCCAAACATTCTTAAGCAGGGTGGTCTTTAGCTTCCAAGTGTTTGAATTCCTTCCCAACTTTTTCTTGTGATTGAGTTCCAGTTTCAAACCATTGTGGTCTGAGAATATGCAGGGAATAATCTCAGTCTTTTGGTATTGTTTGAGCCCTGATTTGTGACCCAGTATGTGGTCTATTCTGGAGAAGGTTCCATGTGCACTTGAGAAGAATGAGTATTCTGTTGTTTTCGGATGGAATGTTCTGTATATATCTATGAGGTCCATCTGGTCCAGTGTGTCATTTAAAGCTCTTGTTTCTTTATTGATTTTCTGCTTGGATGATCTATTATTGAGAGTGGCATGTTAAGATCCCCTAGTATTAATGTATTCATGTTAATATGACTCTTTATTTTGATTAGCAGTTGGCTTATGTAGTTGGCTGCTCCCATGTTGGAGGCATAAATATTTACAATTTTTAGATCTTCTTGGTGGACAGACCCTTCAAGAATGATGTAGTGTCATTCTGTATCTCTGTCTACAGTCTTTAGTTTAAAATCTAATTTAACTGGTATGAGAGTCGCTACTCCAGCTTTCTTTTGAGGCCCGTTGACATGAAAGATGCTTCTCCATCCCTTCACTTTCAGTCTTGATGTATCTTTAGGTTCCAAATGCTTCTCTTGTAGACAGCATATGGATGGGTCCTGTTGTTTTATCCAGTCTGCAACCCTGTGCTGTTTTTTTTTTTTTTAAGATTTTTTATTTATTTATTTGACAGACAGAGATCACAAGTAGGCAGAGAGGCAGGCAGAGAGAGAGAGGAGGAAGCAGGCTGTCCGCAGAGCAGAGAGCCCGATGCAGGGCTCGATCCCAGAACCCTGGGATCATGACCTGAGCCGAAGACAGGGGCTTTAACCCACTGAGCCACCCAGGCATCCCAACCCTGTGCTGTTTTATGGTAGTGTATAGGCCATCCACTTTGAGAGTGATTATTGAAAGATACGTCTTTATTGACATCATTTTGCCTGTGAAGTCCTTGTTTCATAGATTGTCTTTGTAAATTTATGTTCTTTGTCACTCTTGGGTTCTTTCTTCTTTTATAGAACACCCCCTTAATATTTCTTGTATTGCCGGCTTGGTGGTCACATACTCTTTTAAACTTTGCCGGGCTTGGAAGCTGTTTATCTCTCCATTTTGAATGTCAACATTTCTGAATAAAGTATTCTTGGCTCTATGTTCTTCTCATGCCCTGAATACATCTTGCCAGCCCTTTCTGGCTTGCCAGGCTTCTGTGGACAAGTCTGATGTAATTCTGATGAACCTTCCTCTGTACATAAGGAAATTCGCCCTCAGAAGCTCTTGTCTAAAATTATGATTTGTCAGTTTCACAGTTAAGTGCCTTGAGGTCTTTCTAGGTTCCTTGATCTTGGGGGATGTTCTTTCTTCCTCTAGGACCAAACACTTGTTCCATTCCCCAGACTGGGACAATTTTCATCCAGAATTTGTTCAACTATATCTTTTCATTTCTGTATTTTTCTATGCCCTCAGGGATCCTAATAAGTCTGACGTGGGAATGTTTCATGGCATCATTTATTTCTCTAATTCTGTTTTCATGGCTTCTAAGCTGTTCATTCCAGGCCTCCTCCTGATCCTTTTTCTCTATCATTTTGTCCTCCAGTTCACTAATTCTATCTTATGCCTCTGTTACCCTAGCTGTTAGAGTATTAGATTAGATTGTCCTCACTAGTATCATTTTGTCAAAAATGGAAAGACTGTCAGTATGCTATTATTATTATTTATGTATGTCTCCTTGTGTTTTAAAAATCTTCATATATATATCAATGTTTTATCATCATGATTATAACTATTTACACAATTTTTATCTGGTGAATTTTACTTTTTAAGAATATGAAACATCTCTTTCCCATTTCATGCCTCTTCCTTGAATATTATTTTTATATGTATTAATTTGGCAAACCTAGCTTTGCATAGTGATGCCTGATATGTCCCTTTATTACCCTCCCTCTCCCTTCTTCTCCTTTTTGCTCTTGTCCCCATCTTAGTTTTATTTTTGCATGTAGGTCTATTCCTAAAAAGCATAATTTTATTTTATTTTTTTCCTGCTCTGTTAGGTATAGAATTAGGTATATTATATATACCATGCTATATATAATCTTTTGGACTTAACTCTTTTCTACTGAATATTATAGTGCCTAGATTCATATGGGTTGGAAATTTGTTGCTGTCTCTCAACATCTTTGAGGCCTATCGTACATTAAACTACACTTATTTTTAAGTTTACAATTTAATAACTTTTGGCATATTCATACCCATGAAACTATCATCATGATGAAGATAGTGAACATATCTGCCACCTCAGAAAGTTTCCTCATCTACTATATCCTTGCTGATTTTTTGCCAACTTTTGTTCTATCAATTTTTGAGAAAGGGATATTGAACTCTTTTATTTTAATTGTGAATTTTTCTCTTTCTCTTTGCAGTTTAATTGTTTTGCCTTATGTAGTTTCAAGTTGTATTAGGAGCATAAATGGTAATGGTTGTTATGTCCCCTTGAGTATTGATTGATCCCTTTATTATGAAATGACCTTCTCTATCCCTAATAATATTTTTGTTATCTTGGCTAAACATTAATTAGCCATTTCAGCTTTCTTTTGCCTAGTATTAGAGTAGTGTATTTTTTCTTCTAATATTTTTTTTTTTTTGCATGTATCTTTTTCTTAAACACTTAAAAGTTAAACAAACTTAAGGAAAATCTTTGTTCTGGTGCTGTTGAGTTTGATGTGAAGCCGCTGTCTCTGTCAGGCTCTTGTCACCTAGGGCTGTAAAAGCCACTCAGAGCTGAAAAGTTCTGACCCCGTCTCTGAGCATTCCTTTTACTTTGATCTTTTTTTTTTTTTTTTTTTTGGAAAGGGTGCTGTTATTTATGTCATATAATTACTGGGATATTATTGAAATGATTTCTAAGGATGAAGCCTAATTGCAGTCTAACGTGCTGTATTTGAAATCTTAGAATTCTCAGAAAATAGCTTTCATTACAAGGCTTGGTTCAATATAACTGAACCATTCCCTGTTTCACTATTGAGCTCAGACCTTTCTCCATCTTCACAGCATGATAAATTAATAAGCTTGTTGAACTCTGTGCTTTTCTTCGAGTCATCTGTTAAACCTCAGATCAGATCAGAAAGGAACATCAGAATCTGCTGAAGTCTTTACCTCATTTATCATCTCCACCTACCAGAAAACTGATGGAGTGTTTGTGATTGTCACTGAGTGGCAGGGGGACAGATGTCCAGCTATCATCCTATCAGAAGATGGCCTTTTCTCTTTGGCATGGTGTCTGATTCACAGTATTTCATTAGCTTTATTTTTCTTCTCTGTCACTTTAAGCAATATACTGTATAGACTGTAGTAGATAAAAAATAAAAATACATCCTACACCTGTAGAAAGGGACCTTGGTAGACTTGAATCTTTTGTATAATTAAAATGATCTATTGGGTTTTTAAAAGTTGTCATTATCTTATGTTTAATTTTTCAAAAATGGATGCTATCATAAAAGACATTGTTTTGATATAAGGCATTATATTTCAGATTTTCTCAAATTTACTGTTTGACAAAATTTTATTTAAGTATAAGGGAATTCTAGGTGTGTCTGGGTGGCTCAGTCAGTTAAGCATCTGCCTTTGGCTCAAGTCATGATCCCAGAGCCCTAGGACTGAGTCCATGTGGGGCTCCCTGCTCAGCAGGGAGTCCGTTTGTCCCTCTTCCTCTGCCCCTTTCTCCCACCCCTCGCCCCCGCTCATGCTTTCTTGCTCTCTCAAATAAATAAATAAATAAATAAATAAAATCTTTAAAAGATGGAGTTCTCAAACTTTTTATCTTTTTAAAGCATTTTTTTAGCACCTGCTTATACACTCTGCATTAGTCCAGGCACCAGAAAAGCACAAGTAAATAATGGCAGGGGTGCTTAACTCTTCGTTGTATGCTATCAGTCTGAGTTTCATGAATCTGTAAACACACTCATTTTAAAAAGTGAGCTAGTTCTTTATATGGTGCTTTCATCTTTGGATAGTGTTTCAGTAATATCTGTACATATTTTATTTTAATTAATTTTACTTATTTTTAGTAGCTAACACTATACTTTAAAAAATACTATTTTATTTATATTCATATATGAAAAAAATGGCTGTACTACCATGTTTACAGACATACCAATATTGGAAACAGAATTCAATAATGAATTTCCTCTAAATTTTAAAAAGACCACACAAACATAAAACTACTGATTGGTTATAGAAAGCAGAGCAGAGAAAAAAAGACATTTGTTATCATTTTCATTTCATTAAAGAGCAGCACCCTCTGAGAAGAATCAAGTCAATTAGTGATACTCATTTATATTGCAAAATAATATATACATAGAAAAGTTAGTGATTGTACTGATTTTAGTTTTACTAAGCCACTTTATCTTCCTCATACTGAATGCAAAGAAATAAAACAACGTAAAGAAAACTATGGCCTCATTGTTATTCACAATAAAAGTCTGTGTCGTTCTGCAGGCCTGGGCATATTATATAATCGGGAGTACTTAATGGCTCAAGTGGATCAAAGTCCCATTTTGATTTTGACCCACTGAATAGAATCTCTTGTATATTTGCAACTGGACTCATTCCATGGGAGGTGTGATATACTGAACCATTTCTGTGTTGTCCCTAGATCTCACTAAATTAAGAAAAGACACTGTACAAGAAAAGATAACAATCTGTCCATAAATTATATCTGTAGACTCTTTAGTGTCAGGTGTGAAAAGGGACCCTTTCTTGAGTACATGGATGCAAATATTGTTGTGGTCTAAAGATTGCCAGATTGATATGGTGTCTGTTACAGTGAAAAATGTACATCAAAGCCACTGCCAGATTAAGAAACTCCCACAATTTGTCTCAGTTCTTCAAATAACAGAGCAAGTTCACTTTCTAGGCTGACAGTGAGTCCTGTATTGGCATTGCTGCTGGCTATGAAACTTACCACCAAAGGTAAATGATTGAATTGAACCACTTTTGTAGATGTTACAGTAACAGATGATACTCTTATTTTTTGGAAGTCCAAGTTTGCTCCCTTGGTCTGTTGTAAGGGCAAAAGTAGATAAGAAACCAGGTCTCTAAGCATGCTCTAGAGCATTATCATTGGCCACATAATAACAGGGACTCAAGACAGAGTCTGACACAGCAATAGCATGGAGCCCTTCAACACCTGGTTACTTTTTTTTTTTTAAACCTGGATACTTTTTATACAGGAATCTCTTTAGGTCCTGGCTTTCTGGGCTGCTGTGTTCTCTCAGCTGTAAATTCAGGGACAGCTTGTACATACTTTATTTGATAAAACTAATTCCATCCCACAAATCAGTAATTACAAATCAGCTTTCTTCTGAAGTCATTTTGGAGGATAATCTGCTGGAATAGTTTTATGGAGGAGTGATATCAGTCAAGATAATAGTTTACTACAGGGGCACCTGGGTGGCTCATTGGGTTAAAGCCTCTGCCTTCGGCTCGGGTCGTGATCTCAGGGTCCTGGAATCGAGCCCCACATGGGTTCTCTGCTCAGCAGGGAGCCTGCTTCCTCCTCTCTCTCTGCCTGCCTCTCTGCCTACTTGTGGTCTCTGTCTGTCAAATAAATAAATAAAATCTTTAAAAAAATAATAGTTTACTACAGATTGTTTTGGTGTTATTCTGGGTGAAACAGACATCCAGAGAATCATACCCTTTAACTTAAGCAGTTAGCATAAGCCCTTGGCAAACAGTAAATTATTGAACTAAATGTTAGTAAACTGAATGTTATGAGCTACACTACAATTTATTGTTTTCACTATACCATATCTGTGGAGAGTGATATTCAAAATACAGGGAAGAGTGCTATCTAAAAATACTGTGTTGTTTTAGTTGAGTATTCTTTTTTTTCTTTCCTTCTGTCATCTGGCTTCTTTTTTTCTCCCAATTTTTCTTCTTTTCTCCCCAATGCCTTCATCTCTCCATTCCTCCACTTCTTCATCCCTCACTTTTCTTACCTTCATCATCATCCAGAGAAACAAAAACATGTTGGAGCCCTCCAGCCTCCATGTTTCCCCAGTTTTTGTAGAAGGCAATAGGGAAAGTTGTAAAATGCCTCCTATTTATCTTATTTACTGTTCTGCCAAGCAGGTTTAAAAGAGTGGAATGCCTTGTGATATTTTTAGGAATTTAAAGAAAAACTTTATGTGACTCTGGAATAGACTGATGTCATTGTCACTGGATTTTAGACTTAAAGTTGAAGTACTGGATGAGGTTTAGAGAAAAATCCTGTTTTTCCAAAGAATATGTGCAAACCCTTACATTAATTTCTCCTCTATTTGGATTTTAGTAACTTGGCATCTACCCTGCTCTTGAAAACAAACTTTGAGTTGCAGAGAAATAAGTAAGCCTCTTGAGTGTGAGATTAGATTTCTATAATGGAAACTTGATTTTCAAAAAAAAAAAAAATTGTGTCATTATAATGAAGCTCTAGTCCTTTTTTTTTCCCCCCAAAGGAGACATATTTAAACCCTTTTGAACTAGGATTCAAAATTCTCATGTCTGTGTTATAATATTTTTAAGTAATGGGGAGCAGATTATTTCTTTTGATGTAACACATTTTATGAACTCTGTTTATTCCGAAGTATAACTTGAGTTCTAAAAATGGCAACTTAATAAAATTCTATATTGTGTCATTTATGTTTTCTTGCATATTCTGTTTTTATAGCTTTTTATATTCTTTCCCCAAGATCATGCATCTATCTGTAGCTTAATTTTTTTCATGTCTCTTTTAAAAAGCAAGGAACTATGAGAATCTTTAGGAGTCTGAAAGAATATCAAGGTCATAAACTTCAGTATGAATTATTTCATTAAATATGGTAAATTATAGTAGAAAAAACATAAAAATTATTAAAAGAATAAGAAGGGTATAGACTTTGATGAGATCATGTGTATAGGTGTTAGTTTCTTATATACGTTATTTGTATTTCATACTATAGCAATGTTTAAGTCACTACTGTGACTTAAAAGTTGGACTTAACAATTTGTGTGTGTGTGTTTGTGTGTGTAATTAGCCATCACTGATTAGCTTTTGGGCTTGTTACATTGATTTTTAGAATGTTAGAAAAGGGAGGACTTTAGAATTTATTGTCTAATCCCTTTATTTTACTAGGGAGGAAACTGAGGCCCAGATAAGTCACTCCGTCATGAGTTTCAGAATTTATCTTGGTGTAGGTATTTTGATCCCAGTTCAGTGCTATTTCTGCTGCACCAACCTGATTTTCTATGCCTATAGGAAAAACAGTGTTTCCTATTCGTACTTATTTAGGATTAATAGTATCAAATAGTAAAAATGGCCAGCTTCCTGCCTTGTTAATAAGAGAGTAGGAGTTGCATTGAACAGGATTCCATGAGGCTAACAGGTGTACTTTTTTAGTTGGGAAGGGAGGAGATCTAGCAGCTTTTCGGGTGATTTTTTGGTCCTGAGTGCTTCATATTTTGAAAATGACTGAGTAAATCATAGATACTGTGTCTTAAGGAGTACATTTTGCTTTTCCTTATGTCTGTGGCATAATAGAACTGTGAGTAGATATGGAAGGTGAGTATATTTTTGCACAGTTATACTCATTCTTCTGCAGCATTAATAAGCTTACAGTGGCTCTAACCTTGTATAAATCAACACTGTTTTCTTTAGAAAGCTTGCTTTCCTTTGCATTTCCATATTAGGATTAATTTTGTGATAATTAAAATATTAATATTAATTGTCGAAAACTGGATAAAAAATAATGCCTACTGTTAACATTTTGACTTATCTTCTGGTCTCTATAGATAAATATATGTCTTTCATGCTTATTTATATATAAACTACATTGCATAGATTTGAATCCTGATTTTTTAACATTATACAGTGTATGTTTTTAATATCATTACTGTTTAAAATTAATCAAGTCTGTGTAGTATCATCTTAATGTTTGTGCCACAATTTATGTAATCAATTCCCTATTGTTATTTTGTCATAAATTTCACTGCAGAGAATATATTTGTAGAGAAGTATTTTTGTACTTCTCTGTTTCCTTATGGCAGTTTTACAGAAGTAAGGTTATTTAAGCTATCTTTATTATTTTTTTAATGGAGTGTTTTATTAAACATTAAGTAAACAGGGTTGTTTATATAGAATGGAGACAGAGATACCAATATCTGAAAAGCTCCCTTTGTAAATGGCCAGAGCTATAGGTAACTTGAAGCACATTTCAAATAAAAGGAAATGACAAATAACATGGAGGACATGGGGAGATGGAGAGGAGAGGGAGTTGAGGGAAACTGGAAGGGGAGATGAACCATGAGAGACTATGGACTCTGAAAAACAACCAGAGGGTTATGAAGGGGTGGGGGTGGGGTGGGGGGGTGGGGTGGGAGGTTGAGGAACAAGGTGGTGGGTAATAGGGAGGGCACGTACTGCATGGAGCCCTGGGTGTGATGCCAAAACAATGAACACTGTTATACTGTAAATAAACAAATAAAAATAAATATTAAAAAAAAAGGAAATGAGATTGCAGTATTTTTCTGATCTCAGCCATTCCTTTCAAGAAAGGATGTCATCAAGGATTACAGCCCCAAAGATTAGGTTCTAGGCCTCAGGGCAGCACTCAGATGGTAGGAGGAATCTAGAACAATGAGGAGGGGGGGAAAAAAAAGGAGGGTTTTGAAGGGTCAGGGGTGGGAGGTTGGGGGAACAGGTGGTGGGTAATAGGGAGGGCTCATTTTGCATGGAGCACTGGGTGTTGTGCAAAAACAATGAATACTGTTATGCTGAAAAAAATAAATAAAATGGAAAAAAAAAAAAGGAACCAGATTTTATGGAACGGATTACTGCTGAGGATAGAGTGAGAAGTGCTGCCTGCCTGTGTACACAGATGTGCAAGGATCGCTCAGATACACTGGATGCCGGCCTTGTGCAAGATTAATTTCAGTGGATGGAATTAATTAACTAGTGGATGGATCCTGCTAGTGTACTTCCTATCACAACAGATTGGGCTATGGAATTAGGTAAAGAGCTTCAGGACCTTCATCTCTGACTCAATAAGCAGAGCATGGCTGTTTTTGGTCAGCACTGTTTCTTAGGAGGCTCAGGTTGTTCATCATTTTGTAATTGCTGGTTAACTTTTGCCCTGTCCCATAATGCATCAATAAAAATATATAACTACTTCTTTCAGTGAAGCACTTTCTTATTATCTCTCCTTTTTTGCAGGACATTGTCTCCCATCCTTATAACAGATTTCAAACTTGCAGTATGCACTTTAGTACTTGAATAGTCTGCACCTATGTTAATTACATTTTAGGTTCAGCTCTTAGATGCTTGAGAGATATGAATCTATGATTGCATTTACTCCTTTTGGGAAGCCAGAGTTTTAAGATTCATGTGTACAAATTACTTTTCCTTACAAAGTGACTCTTCTGAACTGGTTATTATGGAGAATTTAAAACATAATAGTGGAGAAAATAGCAAGCCGTAATAATGATAAATTCATGGTGAATCCCTCCCAAATACTATTTTGAAGTCAATTCCAGATAGCACTCCATGATAGCTATTTTTAAAAAGATTTTCTTTCTGCTAATTATATATACTTATTATAAAAGAGAAAATTAAAAATCTGTCATATTCATCTGTGAAAATTTTAGTATTCTTCCTTGTTTTCTTATACTCATTTTATATATACACATAGAAGTATGCAAAGATATTTATAGTTATACATACAATTTTTTGCATAATTGCATTAGTTAGGGAAAAAAACTAATCTATTGTAATAAAAGAAACAAAAATACAAAGATTTTTAAGAACATACAAGTTTATTTCTTACAATACAGCCCTAAGGTTAGCAGTGGTAGATTTATGCCATGTGATCCGCCCTTCCTTCTTCCCTCCCTCTCTTCCTTCCTTCTCTCTTTCTTTTTTTTTTTTTTGAGTACAGTTGATACACTATGTTACATTGGTTTCAGATGTACAACTTAATGATTTGACAAGTTTGTGCACTGGTATATACTATGTTCACCACAAGTGTAACTACTGTCTGTCCTGTTACATCGCTAAAATAGTATCATTTACTGAATTACATAAGCTGTGCTTTCTATTCCCTTGACTTATTTCATAACTGGAAGCCTGTAGGTGCCACTCCCTTTTATCCATTTTGCCCAACCCCCCTCTTCCCTCTGGCAATCATTAGTTTGTAGTTATAGGTCTGATCCTGCTTTTTGTTTATTCTTTATTTTATTAGATTCCACTTTAGAGTGGAATCAAATGCCATTTGATTTTTCAGGGACCCATCTTCTTCTTTCTCTATTATCCTATAGTATACGCCCTCCCCTTGAGACTCAGAGCTTGTTAGAGGCTTTTTTTTGTTCTAGGTTGCTGAGGAGGAAGAAAGTGAATGGGCTTTCTAACATAGCATGCATTCATATTCTGTTGATTAGAATTCAGGCACCTGGCTACCTCTAGCTATAAGAGGGACTTAAAGGACTAGGAAATTCAGTTCCTAGCCAAGGAATAATGTGACTTCTTAAGGCTCTATCACTGTACAATGTGCTTCAGTTCAAGGTTTTTCTGGCTTTTCTATTACATGCCCAGGGGCAGGTGAATCTAGAGGCCTGATTAGAGTAAGGTTCAACCCAAACCCATAATTAGTATTGAGTTCAATAACTGGGAAATCTGTAATTGGTACTGAGTCCTTCACCAACATGAACATAATGTCTGATTGTCTTTCTTTTTCTCATGTTAATGTGTTAGCTATTGATTAATGGGTACCTAGATCCATTAATTAACAGGTATATTCTAATCTTGCATTTCAGTTTCATTTATTATTTGATATATGTTTATAAAGAGATGCTTTCCTTCATCTATTTGGTTACTAAAAGGCAGGGTAAATTTTTGTTTGCCTGTTTTCAAAGTAATGAATTAGTTCCCTGATATTCTGCAGAGGTTCCAACTAGTTTTTTTAAAAAATATGTGTTATTAAACTCCTGGATTTGAACACTTCTTAGGGGTTTCAGTCATTTGAAATTCTCCTTTCTGGAGCTCAAATAATACCATATTTTGGTCAGTGGGAGCCTCTTAAAAAGTTTGCACTCATGTTCTTTTGACGTGAGCTTATTAGTTGAATGTGATACTTCTACTTGGTATGGCAAGATATTTAGCCTTATGATCAGTTATTTCACTAAGAAGCCCTTGTTACTTTTGCTTAGAAATGGTATTCCAAGAGCATTATTAGGATACTTATTGCTACTGGGTCGGTCATTGTGAACAGAATTAGGAAATAAATAAAATATAGTGATACATATATGAATTGTATATGTATTAACACTCATACACATCTGCATGTGTACATATACATCTATTTTTTACTTAAAGATGGTGGATTTGTGAATTCTTAAAATTCAAATTTAAGATGACTGGTCTTTTATTTAACCTCCTGTGTATTGTATGTATACCTCTTTTCTTCCATACCAGACATTCAGGAAATCAAAGGCAGGGAATGATTAAATTATAATATCCATAATATCCTTTACTTCATCCCATATTAACACACAACAGTCTAAGAACAGCATTACCTCTACTTCCACTGCCAATGTACTTACTGAGTAAGTACATTGAGTACTGAGTAAGTTTTCCCATTCTTTCCATTTTTTTAAAGTAGTAATACTAAGAAAAGTCTGAGGTACAGCTGTTATACACTATTTTCTTCAGCCTTTAACCATCAGTTTAGTCTTAGCTAAGTTTGTAAAGGTTAATACTAATCCTTATGTCTATGTCTTCCTAGTCATTTTGGTTTTCTGAGGCTTGTTCTTTTTTAAAAAATTTTTGCTTAAAATTTATTTTTTTGTAGTTATTTTTTTCTTATGTTAGTCACTGTTCAGTACATCATTAGTTTTTGATGTAGTGTTCCATGATTCATTTTTTTAAATTTTGTTAAATTTTTGAAATTTTTTTCATTTCTTATTTAAAAATTTAATTCCAATACAGTTAATGAATATACTGATTCAGGAGTCTATACATTACTAAGTGCTCATGATGATAAGGTACCTTTAGGTGCCCTCTGTTTCACCCATCATACCACCCCCTTCCCCTCTGGTAACCACCAGTTCTCTATATTTAAGAGTTTGGTTTTTTCTTTGTCTCTTTATTCCTTTGTTCCTTTGTTTTGGTTCTTAAATTCCACACATGAATGACATCATATTATATTTTTCTTACTCTGACTGACTTATTTAACATTAGATCCAGCCATGTTGCAAATGGCAAGATTTCAGTCTTTCACATGGGATGGATATATATCACATCTTCTTTTATCAGTTCTACTGATGGACACTTGGGGTGCTTCCATAATTTGGGTATTTGTAAATAATGCTGCAATAAACATAAGGGTGTATTTATCTTTTCCAATTAGTGTTGTTGTATTCCTTGGGTAAATACCAAGTAATGGAATTACTGGATCAAAGGTAATTCTATTTTTAATTTTTTAAGGAAACTCTGTACTCTTTTCCACAGTGGCTGCACCAGTTTGCATTCCCACCAGCAGTGCAAGAAGGTTCCTTTTTCTCCATATCCTCCCTAACACTTGTTTCTTGTATTTTTAATTTTAGCTATTCTAACAGGTGTAAAGTGATATCTCGTTGTGTTTTTTTTTAAATTCGTTTATTTGTTTATTTACAGCATAACAGTGTTCATTGTTTTGGCATCACACCCAGTGCTCCATGCAGTATGTGCCCTCCCTATTACCCACCACCTGGTTCCTCAACCTCCCACTCCCCCCCCCCGCCCCCCAGCCCCTTCAAAAACCTCTGGTTGTTTTTCAGAGTCCATAGTCTATCATGGTTCATCTCCCTTTCCAGTTTCCCTCAACTCCCTCTCCTCTCCATCTCCCCATGTCCTCCATGTTATTTGTTATGCTCCACAAATAAGTGAGACCATATGATACTTGACTCTCTCTGCTTGACTTATTTCGCTCAGCATAATTTCTTCCAGTCCTGTCCATGTTGCTACAAAAGTTGGGTATTCATCCTTTCTGATGGAGGCATAATACTCCATTGTGTATATGTACCACATCTTCCTTATCCATTCATCCGTTGAAGAGCATCTTGGTTCTTTCCACAGTTCGGCGACTGTAGCCATTGCTGCAATAAACATTGGGGGTACAGATGGCCCTTCTTTCACTACATCTGTATCTTTGGGGGTAAATACCCAGCAGTGCAATTGCAGGGTCATAGGGAAGCTCTATTCTTAATTTCTTCAGGAGTCTCCACACTGTTCTCCAAAGTGGCTGCACCAACTTGCATTCCCACCAACAGTGTAAGAGGGTTCCCCTTTCTCCACATCCTCTCCAACACACGTTGTTTCCTGTCTTGCTAATTTTGGCCATTCTAACTGGTGTAAGGTGATATCTCAATGTGGTTTTAATTTGACTCTCCCTGATGGCTAGTGATGATGAGCATTTTTCCTGTGTCTGATAGCCATTTGTATGTCTTCATTGGAGAAGTGTCTGTTCATATCTTCTGCCCATTTTTTGAAATGATTATCTGTTTTGTGTGTGTTGAGTTTGAGGAGTTCTTTATAGATCCTGGATATCAACCTTTTGTCTGTACTGTTATTTGCAAACATCTTCTCCCATTCTGTGGTTTGCCTTTTTGTTTTGTTGAGTGTTTCCTTTGCTGTGCAGAAGCTTTTGATCTTGATGAAGTCCCAAAGGTTCATTTTTGCTTTTGTTTCCTTGGCCTTTGGAGACATATCTTGAAAGAAGTTGCTGTGGCTGATATCGAAGAGGTTACTGCCTATGTTCTCCTCTAGGATTCTGATAGATTCCTGTCTCACGTTGAGGTCTTTTATCCATTTCGAGTTTATCTTTGTGTACGGTGTAAGAGAATGGTCGAGTTTCATTCTTCTATATATCACTGTCCAGTTTTCCCAGCACCATTTATTGAAGAGACTGTCTTTTTTCCATTGAATATTTTTTCCTGTTTTGTCGAAGATTATTTCACCATAGAGTAGAGGGTCCATATCTGGGCTCTCCCCTCTATTCCACTGGTCTATGTGTCTGTTTTTATGCCAGTACCACGCTGTCTTGGTGATCACAGCTTTGTAGTAAAGCTTGAAATCGGGTAACGTGATGCCGGCAGTTTTGTTTTTGTTTTTCAACATTTCCTTAGCAATTCGGGGTCTCTTCTGATTCCATACAACTTTTAGGATTCTTTGCTCCAGCTCTTTGAAAAATACTCGTGGAATTTTGATTGGAATGGCATTCAAAGTATAGATTGCTCTAGGCAGTATAGACATTTTAACAATGTTTATTCTTCCAATCCAAGAGCATGGAACAGTCTTCCATCTTTTTGTGTCTTCTTCAATTTCTTTCATGAGTGTTCTGTAGTTCCTCAAATACAGGTCCTTTACCTCTTTGGTTAGGTTTATTCCCAGGTAGCTTATGGTTCTTGGTGCTATAGTAAATGGAATCGATTCTCTAATTTCCCTTTCTGTATTTTCATTGTTAGTGTATAAGAAAGCCACTGATTTCTGTACATTGACTTTGTACCCTGCCACGTTACTGAATTGCTGTATGAGTTCTAGTAGTTTAGGGGTGGAGTCTTTGGGGTTTTCCATATAAAGAATCATGTCATCTGCGAAGAGAGAGAGTTTGACTTCTTCCTTGCCAATTTGGATACCTCTTATTTCTCTTTGTTGTCTGCTTGCTGTTGCTAGGACTTCTCATACTATGTTGAACAAGAGTGGTGAGAGTGGGCATCCTTGTCGTGTTCCTGATCTCAACGGGAAGGCTGCAAGCTTTTTCCCATTGAGGATGATATTTGCTGTGGGTCTTTCATAAATAGATTTTATGAAGTTCAGGAATGTTCCCTCTATCCCTATACTTTGAAGTGTTTTCATCAGGAACGGATGCTGGATTTTGTCAAATGCTTTTTGTGCATCAATTGAGAGGACCATGTGGTTCTTCTCTCTTCTCTTATTGATGTGTTCTATCACATTGATTGATTTGCGAATGTTGAACCAACCTTGCAACCCAGGGATGAATCCCACCTGGTCATGGTGGATAATCTTTTGAATGTGCTGCTGGATCCTGTTTGCTAGGATCTTGTTGAGAATCTTTGCATCCATATTCATCAGTGATATTGGTCTGAAATTCTCCTTTTTGGTAGGGTCTTTGCCTGGTTTGGGGATCAGGGTAATGCTGGCTTCATAAAAAGAGTCTGGAAGTTTTCCTTCTGCTTCAATTTTTTGGAACAGCTTCAGGAGAATTGGTGTTATTTCTTCTTTGAAAGTTTGGTAGAATTCCCCAGGGAATCCGTCAGGTCCTGGGCTCTTGTTTTTTGGGAGGTTTTTGATCACTGCTTCAATCTCGTTACTAGATATTGGTCTATTCAGGTTGTCAATTTCTTCCTGGTTCAATTTTGGGAGTTTGTAGTTTTCCAGGAATGCATCCATTTTATCTAGGTTGCTTAGCTTATTGGCATATAACTGTTGGTAATAATTTCTGATGATTGTTTCTATTTCCTTGGTGTTAGTTGTGATCTCTCCCTTTTCATTCATAATTTTATTAATTTGGGCTTTCTCTCTTTTCTTTTGGATTAGTGTGGCCAATGGTTTATCGATCTTATTGATTCTTTCAAAAAACCAGCTTCTAGTTTCATTGATACGTTCTACTGTATCTCTCGTTTCTACCTCATTGATCTCTGCTCTAATTTTGATTATTTCCCTTCTTGCATGTGGAGTTGCTTTGATTTGTTGTTGATTCTCCAGTTCTTTAAGGTGTAGAGACAGCTGGTGTATTCTGGATTTTTCAATGTTTTTGAGGGAGGCTTGGATGGCTATGTATTTCCCCCTTAGAACCGCCTTTGCTCTATCCCATAGGTTTTGGACCGAAGTGTCTTCATTCTCATTGGTTTCCATGAATTGTTTAAGTTCTTCTTTGATCTCCTGGTTGATCCAAGCATTCTTAAGCAAGGTGGTCTTTAGCTTCCAGGTGTTTGAGTTCCTTCTGAACTTTTCCTTGTGATTGAGTTCCAGTTTCAAAGCATTGTGATCTGAGAATATGCAGGGAATAATGTCAGTCTTTTGGTTTCGGTTGAGTCCTGCTTTGTGACCCAGTATGTGGTCTATTCTGGAGAAGGTTCCATGTGCACTTGAGAAGAATGAGTATTCTGTTGGTTTAGGGTGGAATGTTCTGTATACATCGATGAGGTCCATCTGGTCCAATGTTTCATTCAATGCTCGTATTTCTTTATTAATTTTCTGCTTCGATGATCTGTCTATTTCTGAGAGAGGCGTATTAAGATCTCCTACTATTATTGTATTCATATCAATATGACTCTTTATCTTGATTAATAGTTTTCTTATGTAATTGGCTGCTCCCATATTGGGGGCATAGATATTCACAATTGTTAGATCATCTTGGCGGATAGTCCCTTTAAGAATTATGTAGTGTCCTTCTGTATCTCTGACTACAGACTTTAGTTTAAAATCTAATTTATCTGATATGAGAATCGCTACTCCGGCCTTCTTTTGAGGCCCATTGGCATGAAAGATGCTTCTCCATCCCTTCACTTTCAGTCTGGGTGTATCCTTAGGTTCAAAATGGGTCTCTTGTAGACAACATATGGATGGGTCCTCTCGTTTTATCCAATCTGCAACCCTGTGTCGTTTTATGGGCCCATTTAGGCCATTCACATTGAGAGTGATTATTGAGAGATAGGTTTTTATTGACATCGTGTTGCCTTTGAAGTCTTTCTGTCTGTAGATTGTTTCTATATTTATGTTCAATGATATTCTTGGGATTTTTTTCTCTTTTATAGGACCCCCCTTAATATTTCCTGCAGTGTCGGCTTGGTGGTTGCATAGTCTTTTAAGCCTTGCCGGTCTTGGAAACTCTTTATCTCTCCATCCATTTTAAATGTCAGTCTTGCTGGATAGAGTATTCTTGGTTGCATGTTCTTCTCATTTAGTACTCTGAATATATTTTGCCAGCCCTTCCTGGCTTGCCAGGTCTCTGTGGAAAGGTCTGACGTTATTCTAATGGGCTTTCCTCTGTATGTAAGAAGCCTCTTTGTCCTAGCTGCTTTTAAGAGGGTCTCTCTTGAAACATAATTCCTCATTCTAACTATAAGGTGTCGTGAGGACTTTCAAGAATTTAAAATCTTTGGAGGAAATCTCTCTGCCTCTAGTACATGAATGTTGTTTCCATTCGTGAGATTGGGAAAATTTTCATAGACAACTTCTTCCACTATATCTTCTAGACTTCTTTCTTTTTCCTCCCCTTCAGGGATTCCAATAATTCTGACGTTGGAACGTTTCATGGCATCGTTTATTTCCCTGATTCTGTTTTCGTGGCTTCTGAGCTGTTTGTTCTAGGCTTCCTCCTGATCCTTTCTCTCTATCTGTTTGTCCTCCAGATCACTAATTCTATCTTCTGTCTCAGTTACCCTAGCTTTTAGAGAATTTAGATTAGATTGGAACTCATTGAGAGCATTTTGAACATCATCCCTGGTGGCTTTCAGTTCTGCCCTAACATTGTGAACATCATCCCTGGTGGCTTTCAGTTCTGCCCTAATCAATTCTGTTTGGTCATCCATGGCTTTCTCCAACCTAGATATTGCCTGGATAATTGTTAGTCTGAATTCCTTTTCTGACATATTGTCTATGTCGATAGCCATTAGCTCTGTTGCAGAAGGCCCATCCTCTGTATTTTTCTTCTGTTGGGTATTCCTCCTCCTAGTCATTTTGGTAAGAGATGACTGAACAGATGCAGCTGGACTTATCGATTGTGGTGCAGTCAATGTGCACCTTGGAACGCTTCTGTGCAATCAGGATTCCCCACCCAAATGAGAGAAAAAAGAAAAGAAAAAGAAATAGAGAAGAAGAAAGAAAAAAAGGGGGAAAGAAAAAAGGAAAAAAAAAAGAGAGAGAGAGAGATAGGAAAAAAAGGGCAGATAAAAGAGAAGGCTCAGTCCAAATTGGCCACAAGGTAAGATTTATGAAGTATACAAACAAAAACAGACAAACAAAAAGACTGATAAAAGTATATGACAAGAGAAAAAAATATATATAAGCAAAAAAGGGGGAAGAACCTCATCAGAAAGAACCCCAAGTATAAGATTTATATATTATCAGGACAAACACAAATTCACAGAAACACTGACAGAAGGTAAAAATTGGGAGAGTGGTTATAAATTCTCAGTTGGGTGAGGAAGGTTATTTTGATTCTTCCTGAAGGTATCTTGATGTTTTTGTTAAGGGACTCACCTTTCCTAAGTTACAGGGGGATTAGAAACTGGTTTGCCTATAGGGGTAGCATTGATTGGGGAAAGGGGATTACCTTGAAGTTTAACTCTATATGTAGAGTAGAAGATAAAAATTAAAAAATAATAAACTAGACTAAACTAAATTAAAATTAAAAAAGAATTTAAAAAAATAGAAAAGCAAAAGAAAAACATGGGTGTGTGTATCAAAAAGTTCAGGTTAGAAGGTTATTAAAGAATTTGATGTACTGGACATCTCAGTGTGGTGGTAAATAGGTTAAAAAATTATCTGTATGTATAAAAAAAAGAACCAGAATATTGGTAAAGAGTTAAAAATAAAAGTTGTGTTTATGAAGTAGTGGTGGTTGTTCTCTTGTAGTCTTTTTTTTTTTTTTTCTTCCTTCCTGGTTGGTTTTCTGAGGGAGGGGCCTGCCACGTGGGTTTTCAGACAATGATGTTCCCTGAGTTAGGTCCTCCCGCTCCCCTCAAGGTGGTGAGCTCTGAGGAAACTGTTTTTTTCAGGCTTTTGTTCTCTGGGGGTTTTTAAGTTCTTTCATCTGCTTTCTCTCGCCTTGACAGCTTTTGATGGTTTTTGGAGGTTTAGAGGAGAGCAAACTGCACCCCGACCTCCCTCTCAGAGAGAAGCCCCAGAATGTTTTGGAAAAGCTGCTGGCTGAGTTGGTTCTGAGTCACTGTCCCTGGGGATGCAGGAGCTCCTCGTTGTACCCAAAACCAAGGCAGCGGTGGCTGTCTAGGCAGCTCCAGACCGCCAGAGAGGTTCCAAGCAGAGATCGCACACTGAGATTTTCCCGCTGTCCCGGGCTGGGAATGTCTGGTTTTTCCGGATGCCAGAGCTCCAGGCTAGCGCCTATGAGCACGTATCCCAAGGGAGGGTGTGGGACGCGCGCGTTTCAGGATTGCCGTCTGGCCAGGCTCCCAGCTCCTTACGGGAGCCAGACCCCACTCGTTCTCGGGCGCACTGGCATTCAGGCGCACTGGCGGCTCAGGGACGGAGACCTGATTTCTCCGCAGCACTCTCTCTGGCTCAGCGCCAGGGGAGGCTGTCCTGGGTCGGGGGACTTAGGTCCCTGACCCTAACCGCCCAGGTTCCCACTATTACCCTCCGCGATCCTTTGCTCTTTGTTTTTTGAGTGCTTTCAACCAGACTCCAAGTTAATGCTGGTCCCCAGACGCAGAGCACTCTCGTGTTGGGGTATTACTTTCCAATCGGTCACCTCTGGTGGCTCCCTCCCCCTTTTGTTTATCTTCCGATATCAGTCCCAGGCTCCCAATCTGCTTTACCTGCCACTGGCGTCTTCTGCTCCTGTAGAGATCCAGACGTGTATAATTCTGATCTCAGGCTGATTTCATGGGTCGTCGGAGTTCTTTGGTAGGTAATCAGCTTACTTTAGGGTACAGGTTGAAATGGTGCCTCCTCCTACTTCCCCGCCATCTTGACTTCCTCCTCGTTGTGGTTTGATTTGCAGTTTTGATTTGCATTTCCTTGCCAGTTAGTAATGTTTAGCATCTTTTCATGTGTCTGTTGGCCATCTGTATGTTTTCTTTGGAGAAATATCTGTGCATGTATTCTGCCCATCTTTTAATTGGATTGTTTCTTTGGGTATTTAGTTGTACAAGTTCGTTATATATTTTGGACACTGACCCCTTTATTGTGTATGTCATTTGCAAATATCTTCTCCCATTCTGTAGGTTGCCTTTAATTTTGTTGATTATTTCACTTGCTGAGCACAGCTTTTTATTTTGATGAAATCCTGATAGTTTATTTTCGCTTTTGTTCACTTGCCTCAGGAGACATATCTAGAAAAACGTTGCTATAGCTGATGTCAAGGAAATTGCTCCCTGTGCTTTCTAGGATTTTTATGGTTTCAGGTATTACATTTAGGTCTTCATTCCATTTTGAGTTTATTTTTGTTTAAAGTGCAAGTAAATGTTTCTATTTCACTCTTTAGCATGTAGTTATTCAGTTTTCCCACCACCGTTTATTGAAGAGACTCGTTTTTTCCTAATTGCATTTTCTTGCTTGTAGAATATAATTGACCATATAATGTGGTTTTATTTCTGGGCTCTCTGTTCTGTTCCATTGATTTATGGTGTCTATTTTTGTGCCATACCATACACTTTTAATTTCTACAACTTAGTGGTTTATCTTGAAATCTGAGATTGGGATACCTCCAAATTTTGTTCTTTTTCAAATTTCTTTGGCTATTTGGGGTCTTCTGTGGTTCCATACACATTTTAGGATTATTCATTCTAGTTCTGTGAAAAATGTGATATTTTGATAGGGATTACATTTAATCTTTAGATTGCTTGGTTATATGGCCATTTCAACAGTAATTATTCTCCAATTCATTAGCATGGAATGCTTTTCCATTGATTTGTCATCTTCAGTTTCTTCCATCAATGTTTAATAGTTTTCAGAGTACAGTTCTTTGCCTCCTTGGTTAAGTTTATTACTAGATATTTTGTTGTTTATGGTGCAATTGTAAATGGGATTGTTTTCTTAATTTCTCATTATGGTACTTCATTATTAGTGTATGGAAATGCAATGGATTTCTGTGTATTGATTTTATATCCTACAACCTTAATAAATTACCATTTCTAGTAGGATTTTTTTTAGTAGAGTCTTTAGGGTTTTCTGTATATAGTATCATGTCATCTGTAAGTAGTGAATGTTTTACTTCTCCCTTACCACTCCGAATGCCTTTTCTTTTTCTTCACTGATTTCTATGGCTAGGATTTCAGGACTATGTTGAATAAAAATGGTGAGAGTGTACATCCTAGACTTGTTCCTGATCTTAAGGGGAAAGCTTTCAGCTTTTCACCACTGAGAAGATGTTAGCTGGGTTCTTCATAGATGGCCTTTATTATGTTGAGGTAAAATTCCCTGTAAACCTGCTGTGTTGAGAACTTTTATCATAAGTTGATGTCATAGTTTATCATATGCTTTTTTTGCATCTGTTGAAATGATCATATGATTTTCCCCCTTTCTCTTGTTGATCTGGTGTATCACATTGATTGATTTGTGAATGTTGAACCACCCTTGCATCCCATGAATAAATCCCACTTGATCATAGTTACTAATTTTTTTTAATGCGTTGTTGGATTTGGTTTAATATTTTGTGGAGGGTATTTGCATGTGTGTTCACCAGAGATATTGTGATATTTCCCTATCATTCTCTCTCTCTCTCCCTTTTAGTGTTTTGGTATCTGGTTTTGATATCAGGATAATGCTGGCCTCATGCAATGAAATTGGAAACTTTTTTTACTCTTCTATTGTTTTAAATAGTTTGAAAAGAATAGGTATTAACTCTTCTTTTAATGTTTGGTAGAATTACTGTGATGCCATGTCTGATGAGAGTTTTTTTGATTTAGTGATTCATTTTCATTGCTGGTAATCAGTCTATTCAAATTTTCTATTTCTTCTCAATTCAGTTTTGGCAGGTTCTGTGTTTTCAGTAATTTATCCATTTCTTCTATATTGTCCAATTTGTTGGCATATAATTTTCACAATAGTCTCTTGTAATTATTTGTATTTCTGTCGTGTTGCTTGTTATTTCTCTCTTTCATTCCTGATTTTTTGGAGTCCTCTATATTTGTTTTGATGAATCTGGGTAGAGGTTTACCAGTTTGTTGATTTTTTTTCCCCAAAGAACTATCTTCTTGTTTCATCGATCTGTTCTATCTTTTCTAAAGTTTCTGTTTCATTTATTTCTGTTCTAATCTTTATTATTTCCTTCCTTCTACTGGTTTAGGGTTTTGTTCTTTCTTTCTTTGCCTCTTTTTAGTATAAAATTAGGTTGTTTATTTGAGATTTTTCTTCTCAAGATAGGCCTGTATTACTATAAACTTATTACTATAAACTTCCTTTTAGCACCACTTTTGCTGCATCCCAAGGATTTTTGACTACTGTGATTTCATTTTCATTTGTCTCCATGTTTTTTGATTTCCTATGATTTCTTGATTAACCAATTCATTATTTAATAGCATGCTATTTAACCTCTATGTATTTGTGTTCTTTCCAGAAATTTTCTTCTGGTTGGTTTCTAGTTTCATAGTGTTGTGGTTGAAAAAGATGCATGGTATGACTTTCTCTTTTCAATTTGTTGAGACTTATTTTGTGGTATAATATGATCTACTATGTAGAATATTCCATGTGCACTTGAATGTGTATTCTGTTTTAGGATGGATTGTTCTGAATATATCTGTCAGATCCATCTGGCCCAATGTGTCATTTAAACCCATTGTTTTTTGTTTGTTTTTTTTTCTGTGTTTTTTTTTTTCTATTTTTTTTAAACCCATTGTTTTCTTGTCAATTTTCTATTTGGCTGATCTGTCCATTGATTTAAGTGGTGTTTTAAAGTCCCCTGCTATTACTGAATTATTCAATTACTTCCTCATGTTCATTAATAGTTGCTTTATGTGTTTCAGTGCTTCTATATTGGGCATATACATATTTACAGTTGTTATTCCTCTTGTTGAATGTTCCCTTTATGATTATATAGATCATTTTTTGTCACTTATTAACAGTCTTTGTTTTAAAGTCTGTTTTGTCCAATGTAAGTATCACTACCTGGCTTTCTTTTCACTGCTATTTGAATGATAAATGCTTTTCCATCCCTTCACTTTTATCTTCATGTGTCTTTAGGTCTGAAATAGGTCTCTTGTAGGCAGCATATAGTTGGGTCTTCTTTTTTTTTTTAATCCATTCTACCACCCTATGTCTTTTGATTATTCCATTTACATTCAAAGTAATTATTGTTACTATATACTTATTGCCATTTTCATACTTATTTTATCGGGGTTTTTTGGTAGTTCTTCTCTATTTCTTTCTTCTCTTGCTCTTTCATGGTTTGTTGGCTTGCCTTAGTGATATACTTGGATTCCTTTCTCTACTATTTGCTTAACTATTATAGTTTTTGATTTGTGGTTACCTCTAATGTTATATATAATATCTTCTGCATATAGTAATCTATATTAAGTTGATGTCACATAAGCTTGAACCTATTCTAAAAGCACTAAATTTTTTCTTCTCTCTTCCCCACGTTTTAAGTATGTGGTGTCATGCTCTATATCCTTTTATTCTGTGAATACCTTCATTGATTGTTATAGATATGCTTAATTTTACTGCTTTTGTGCTTCCTACTTTTCTTATTCCTCCTTATGATTTTTCCTTCCCTCACAAATAGTCCCAGTTAAGGAACTGGTTTAGTGGTGAGGCTGGTTTAGTGGTGATGAATTCTGTTAACTTTTGTTTGGGAAACTCTTTATCTCTCCTTCTATTCTGAATCATGGCCTTGCTGGATAGAGTATTCTTAGTTGCAGACTCTTTTTGTTTTTTTGTTTTGTTTTGTTTTGTTTTGTGTTTCCAGCACTTTGAATATATCATGACCCTCCCTTCCTGCCTCTAAAGTTTCTGGTAGAAAAATCAGCTGATAGCCTTACCGAGTTTCCCTTGTATGTAATTGTTTTTTCTTCCTACTTTAAAGGTCCTCTCTCTCTCTCTCACTACTTTTTGCCATTTTAATTATTGTTTGCTTTTTTCTGGGCCTCTTTGGGTTGATTTTGTTGTGGGATCTCCATGCCTGCTGAATCTGGATTTCTGTTTCTTTCCCCAGATTCAGGAAATTTTCAGCTATTATTTCTGCAAATAAATTTTCTGCCCCCTTTCCTCTCTCTTCTCCTTCTAGGATCCCTATAATGCAAATGTTACTCTGCCTAATGGTGCCCCTGTGTTTCTTTTATTATTCTCCTCTTCTATTCGTCCTTTTTCTTCTGTTCAGCATGATTGCTTTCCATTACTTTGTCCTCCAGTTCCCTCATCTGTTCTTTTGCTTCCTTAAGTCTACTATTTATTCACACTAGTGTATTTTTAATGTAACTAAGTTTTCCATTCTGATTGGGTCCTTTTCTTTTTCAGCATTCCCCTGGCAATTCGGGGTCATTTCTGTTCCATAGAAATTTTAGGATTGTTTGTTCCAGCTTTGTGAAAATTGTCGGTGGTCTTTTGATAGGGATTGCTTTGAATGTGTAGATTGCTCTGGGCAACACAGACATTTTCACAATGCTTATTCTTCCAATTCATGAGCATGGAATGTTTTTCCATCTCTTTATGTCTTTCTCAATTTCTTTCATAAGTGTTCTGTAATTTATAGAGTACAGATCCTTTACCTCTTTAATTAGGTTTCTTCCTAAGTATCTTATGGGTTTTGGTGATATTGTAAATGGAATCGATTTCTTGATTTCTCTTTCTTCAGTCACATTTGTAGTGTATAGAAATGTAGCTGATTTCTATGCATTGATTTTATATCCTGCCATGTTGCTGAATTGCTGTATGAATTCTAATAATTTGAGGGAGGAGTCTTTTGGGCTTTCCACATAAAGTATCATGTTATCTGTGAAGAGGAAGAGTTTGACTTCTTCTTTGCCAATTTGAATGCCTTTTATTTCTTTTTATTGTCTGCTGATGCTGGGACTTCTAGTACTGTGTTGAACAATAGTGGCAAGAGTGGGCATCCCTGTTGTGTTTCTGATCTTAAGGGAAATGGTCTCAGTTTTTCCCCATTGAGAATGATATTCTCTGTGGGCTTTTCATAGATGGCTTTTATGATATTGAGGTATGTTCCCTCCATCCCTACACTCTGAAGAGTTTTAATCAAGAAAGGATGCTCTACTTTGTCAAATGCTTTTTCTGGATCTATTGGAGTATCACATCATTCTTGTCTTTTCTTTTATTGATTTGTGAATTTTGAACCACCCTTGTATCCCAGGAATAAATCTCTCCTGGTCGTGGTGAATAATCCTTTTAATGTACTGTTGGATCCTATTGGCTAGGATCTTGCTGAGTAATATGGCATCCATGTTCATCAGGGATATTGGTCTCTAATTATTTTTGATGGGGTCTTTGGTTTTGGGATCAAGGTAATGATGTCCTCGTAGAACGAGTTTGGAAGTTTTCCTTCCATTTCTATTTTTTGAAACAGCTTCAGTAGCATAGGTATTGTTTCGTCTTTAAATGTTTGGTAGAATTTCCCTGGGAAGCCATCTGGCCATGGACTCTTCTTTTTGTGAGGTTTTTGATTCCTGCTTCAATTTCCTTGCTGGTTATTGGTCTTTTCATATCATCTGTTTCTTCCTGTTTCAGTCTTGGTAGTTTATAATTTTCTAGGAATGCATCCATTTCTTCCAGACTGCCTAATTTGTTGGCATATAGCTGCTGATAATAACTTCTAATAATTTTGCCTCTATTTCCTTGGTATTGGTTGTGATTTTTCCCCTTTCATTCTTGATTTTGTTTTATTTTATTTTTTTAAGATTTTATTTATTTATTTGATAGAGACACACAGCGAGAGGGAACACAAGCAGGGGGGGTGGGAAAGGGAGAAGCAGGCTTCCCACCGAGCAGGGAGCCCAATGTGGGGCTTGATCCCAGGACCCTGGGACCATGACCTGAGCCGAACGAAGGCAGACGCTTAACGACTGAGCCACCCAAGCACCCCTCATTCTTGATTTTAGTAATTTGGGTCCTTTCTCTTTTGGAAAAGTCTAGCCAGCAGTTTATCAGTCTTACCAATTCTTTCAAAGAACCAGCTTCTAGTTTTGTCAATTTCTTCTATTGTTCTTCTACTTTCTATTTCATTGATTTCTGTTCTAATCTTTATTATTTGTCTTCTCTCTGTATATATATTTGTGTAGACTTTATTTATGGTTCTTTCTTTAGATCCTTTAGGTGTAAGGTTAGCTTGTGCATTTGGGATTTTTCTAAATATATTTTGAGTGAGGCTTGGATGGCTATGTACTGCCCTCTAAGGACTGCCTTTGCAGTATCCCATATGTTTTGAACCGATATGTTTTCATTTTCATTAGTTTCCATGAATTGTTTAAGTTCTTTTTCAATTTCCTAGTTGACCCATTCATTCTTTAGCAAGATGCTTTTAAACCTCCAAGTGTTTGAGTTCCTTCCAAATTTCCTCTTGTGATTGAGTTTCAAAGCATTGAGGTCTGAAAATCTGCAGGGAATAGTCTCAGTCTTTTGATATCAGTTGAGACCTGATTTGTGACCCAGTATGTGATCTGTTCTGGAGAAGGTTACATGTACACTCGGGAAGAATGGGTATTTGGTTGTTTTAGGATGGAATGTTCTGTATATATCTATGAAGTCCCTCTGGTCCGATGTGTAATTCAAAGTTCTTGTTCTTTGTTGATCTGCTTAGATGATCTGTCCATTGAGTAGGGTGTTGAAGTTTCCTACTATTAATGTATTATTATCAGTATGTTTTTTAATTTTTATTTCTAAATTTTTTATTTTTCTCCTGTATTCACAGCATAGATATTTACAGTTGTTAGATCTTCTTATTGGATAGACCCTTAAGTATGATATAGTGTCCCTCTATAGTCTTGGTTTAAAATCTAATTTGTCGGCCGGGGCCGGCGGGGGGCGACGGGCGACGGCGGGCCGCGCGGGGTGGGGGTGGGGACGGCCAGCGGCGGGGGAGGGGGGGCCGGGCTCGGCGCTCATGCCGGCCCGCGGCCCCCAGGACGTGTTCCTCATGATCCGGCGCCACAAGACCACTATCTTCACGGACGCCAAGGAGTCGAGTACCGTGTTCGAGCTGAAGCGCATCGTCGAGGGCATCCTCAAGCGGCCGCCGGACGAGCAGCGGTTCTACAAGGATGACCAGCTTCTGGATGACAGCAAGACACTGGGAGAGTGCGGCTTCACCAGTCAGACGGCTTGGCCGCAGGCCGTGGCCACTGTAGGGCTGGCCTTCTGAGCTGATGAAGCTTTTGAGGCTCTGCGCATCGAGCCCTTCTCCAGCCCACCTGAGCTGCCCGATGTGATGAAGCCCCAGGACTCAGGAAGCAGCGCCAATGAACAAGCAGTGCAGTGAGAGGGCCCCGGGCCCACCCCAGTGGCCCCCCCCCCCCAATAAAAGAGATTTGGGTGTCTGCAAAAAAAAAATAAATAATTTGTCTGTTAAGAGGATTGCTACCCCAACTTTCTTTTGATGTCCATTAGCATGGTAAATGGTTCTCCATTCCCTCACTTTCAATCTGGAAGTGTCTTTTGGCTCAAAATAATTCTCTTGTAGACAGCATATGGATGGGTCCTGCTTTTTTGTATAATCTGATACCCAGGGTCTTTTGATTGGAGTGTTCTGCTCATTTTCATTCAGAGTAACTATTGAAATATAGGAACTTAGTGCTGTTGTATTGCCAAAGAAGTCCCTGTTTCTGTATATTGTCTCTGTTACTTTCTGGTCTATATTACTTTTGTTGTCTCTCTTCACCTACAGAAGCCCCTTTAATATTTCTAACAGGCCTGGCTTGGCGGTTGCTTGTTCTTTCAGTTTCTGCCTGACCTAGAAGCTCTTTATCTCTCCATCTGTTCTGAATGACAGCCTTGCTGGAGCAAGCCTTCTTGGCTGCATGTACTTTTCATTTATTAAGCTGAATATGTCTTGCCAACCTTTTCTGACTTGCCAGGTTTCTGCGGCTAGGTCTGATGTTATTCTGATGTTCCTCTCTCCATATATAAGGAACCTCATCTCCCTAGGTGCTTTTTTGGCTCTCTAATTTCCAAGTTTCTCTGTTATATATATGGGGGTGTTGATCTATTTTTATTGATTTTGGGAGGGGTCCTCTCTGCCTCTTGGACATAGATGCTTTTTTCCTTCCCCAGATTAAGGAAGTTCTCAGCTATGGTTTGCTCAAATATACCTTCTAGGCTCTTTCTCCACCCCTTTGCAGAATCCCAATACTGACATTTGAACATTTCGTGGGATCATTAATCTCTTCAAGCTTTTTCATAGGCTTTTAATTGTCTTTCCCTTTTTTCCTCTACTTCCTTCCTTTCCATCTGCCTATCCTCTACATCACTTATTCCCTTCTGCCTCATTGATCCTAGCTGTCAGAGCATCTAGTTTAGACTACATCTCATTCATAGCATTTTAAAATTCAACCAGACTAGATCTCATCTCCACCTTAGAAATTCTGTATTGTCACTTATGCTTTTTTTAAGCGTAGGTATTAACTTTCTGATTGCTATCCTGAAATTCTATTTGTGACATCTTATATCTATATTGATTAGCTCTGTGGCAATGAACAAAGTTCTTGTCTGTGTGTGTGTGTATGTGTGTGTGTGTGTGTGTGTGTGTGTGTGAGAGAGAGAGAGAGAGAGAGATCCCCCTTATAGTCATTCTCCCCAGAGAACAGTGGGTAGGCAAATGAACAGAGCCCAAAATATCAACCATAACCCAAGCAAAATCCACCCGAGAAAAACCCAAAGTGGTTGGAAGCCACCACAGGAAAGCAAACAAAGCCAAAATGAAACACAAGAATAAAATAAAAATTTTAAAAACTTTTTTTAAATAGGGAGGGGAAGAAAGAGTATAATCTAACAGGGTGGACAAAGCAGTGTGATCCTTTTGTTCCTGGGTGAATTTTGGTCTCTGTGTTAGAAGACACCACATCCCAAAATTGCGAAGAAGTAAAAAAACAAACAAACAGCAAACAAACAAAAAACCAAAAAAACCTATACGCACACATATACACACACACATATGTATATGTATATACGTGTGTGTTTGTGTGTGTGTATATAATAGAGTGAAAAAAGGACTAAGATGATACATATATCTATAAAATTTAGATTTGAAGAAATGCAAGTTTAAAACTCTGAAACACAAGTTGAAATATTAAGAATCTAGCTGAAATGGGAAAAAAGTAAAAAGGACAAAAAAAGAAAAAAAAAACAAGAAAAAGAAAAAAGGAGAATTTTATCTGAAAAATAAATGAGTCATGAGGCAACACCTAGAGCTCAATATACTGTTTTCCCCTAGTGTTGGAGTCTTGTGGGATCCATAAGCATGTTGTCCACCTGTTCTTTCAGTCTGTCTTCTGGAGGGGGGCCTACCATGCTACTTCTGAGGTGTCCCTTCCTGGGCAGAGTAGTCCTACCCCCGTCAAGGGGATGGGCTCAGTGGAAACTGGTCCTCTCTGTGGCTTTTGTTCCCTGGAGGCTTTCTGGTCCTCTCATAGGATCAGAGCAAAAATGGCTGTGCCCATTGTTTCCTTTTGATTTCTCCTTCAAAGACACTGAAACTGTACTGATGTCTTGGTAATATGACCTCACCTACTTTTTCTTGGGTTTAGGAGGATACATTGTCACCTTGTTTTATTGTAAATATTTTCTGTGGTTTTTGCTTTTGAAACATAGTTGTTCTTTCTGTTCTATATAATTTAGAAATAATCTAAAACTTTGATGCCATTGCCTTTTCCATCACAATCTTCTGTTACAAGCATTTTAATTACTAATATTTCCTCAGGGAAATATACCATATTTCTCTCAACCAGTCCTTTTTTTTAAATTTTATTTCATTTTATTTTATTTTCAGTGTTAACAAAATTCATCGTTTGTACACCTCACCCAGTGCTCCATGCAATACATGCCCTCCTTAATACCCACCACCAGGCTCACCCAACCCCCCACTCCCCTCCCCTCCAAAACTCTCATTTTGTTTCTTAGAATCCACAGTCTCTCATGGTTTGTCTTCCCCTCTGATTCTTAATGTTGAAGAACATTTATGCATGCTTTCCATCTTCAGAAGCCATCTCAGAAATGTCCTGTATAAAGTCTTTATAGTTTTAATGGGAAAATGACTATTATTCTCCATCATATCCAACAATGTGTTTCTTTTATTACTCAGAACCAATCTGTTTCTTACAGAAAGTAAAATAGAATGCAAACCACTAGAAGGAAATATATAAAAACTTGAAATGTGTTTATAGAAAACTAGACAAAATACACATTTTAAGTCACAGAGTACAAAATACAAATGGTTTAACATACTAACACCAGTATTTCAGCCAAGAGATTGATAGATTTACAAACAAAATAGAAATACTAGGTACTGGCAGATCCCTTGTGGAGATAAAATTTAATTCCCATTTTGGTTCAGTTTGGGAACACTTAATGAAAATCCTTAAAAATATGTGTAATTTACAATGCAGGAATTTCATTTCCATGATTTGATCATAAGAGAAAAGTAGATTATGTGTTTAAAATTTTAACTACAGGAATATTTGTTGCAATATTTATAATATTGAAAATAAAAAATTATCCAAATATCTAAAAAGAAAGCATTTTGTAAAATTATGCATATTCATGGAATGGAATACCTTACAGCCACTAGATTATGTTGTTGAATATTATGTAATGGTATAAATATATGTGCAGTTTTTAAAAAATTTTATTTATTTGAGAGAGAGAGTGAGCACAACTGGTGGGTGGAGGGACAGTAGAGTGGGAGAGGGAGAAGGAGACTCAGCATGTGTGGGGAGGCCACCATTCTGCTCATTCTGGGCTCCCAAGGGTACCAGGGATGCTGTGTCTTTCCGCGGAGGCTCAGAGAGTCCCCACAAATCACTCAGGGTCCCTTAGCAGATGTGAGCCAAAGGGCTGCTCTGATTTCCGCACAACTCCTTTTAGAGCAGGGAGCCTGACAGGGCTAGATCCCAGGATCCTGGGATCATGACCCAAGCTGAAGGCAGATGTTTAGTTGACTAAGCCACTGAGGCCAAGCTGAAGGCAGTTGTTTAGTTGACTAAGCCACTGAGGCCACACCTATATTTGCAAAGTTAAATGAAAAAAAGTTTATTTAAAAAAAACAGTTTATAAAATATCATAAATGGTGTATCCCACTTCACAAAAATATATTTACAAAGAAAGATGTCTGGAAGGATATACTCAAATTATTATTTTTAGGTGTTAGTGTTATAGATTTTTTCTTTTTTGTTTTTGTTTTTTGTATTTTTTGAAAAAGATTTTTATTTCTTAATTTTATTTATATATTCTATAATTAACACTTACTGATTTTATATTAAGCAAGAACTTACTATTAAAATAGTCATAAAAATCAAATATGTTCTCATTTTTTTTTCCATTTTATTTATTTTTTCAGCGTAACAGTATTCTTTTTGCACAACACCCAGTGCTCCATGCAAAATGTGCCCTCCCCATTACCCACCATGCTTAGTGAAATAAGTCAATCGGAGAAAGACAACTATCATATGATCTCCCTGATATGAGGACATGGAGAAGCAACATGTTCTCATTTTTTTATAGTTGTGAGATTTTAAAAATGTTAATATGAGTACATAATGCATGTATGTTTGCATATGTAAATGAATTATTCTTTAAGAAGATGTAATTTTTGATAGTTCTGGATAGAGCCCCAAGTTTTCTTATGTAGTGTCTGCATTTATTTATAAGGATCCTAAGTGGATTCTCTGAGATACCTCAATGACATTTATATATAGCCGAAAATAGTATAATTGGAACTTTTATAAAGTTAAAGATGTCATTTAGAATATTACTTTTCCTTGGTGTAGGAATAAAAATTTACATGAGAGACTTAGTCTGTGTGAGACAGGTTAAACAGTGGAGGGAATGTAGAGTACTAGAAAAGCTTGGTCTTGTGAAGTCAGCCAATTGTGGTTTTGACCTTGAGCTTTGCAACTGTGGACATAACAACAACCTCTTTGAGCCATTGTTAAGCATCTTGTAAAATGTAAACATATTGCCACCTGTACTATGGGGTTGAGATTATAGGAAATAATGTATGCCATTTAGCCCTTTGCTGATAACATAGTAAGTATTAAAAAATGATATAAAAAAGTATAAAAATGATATAAATGATATAAAAATGATATAAAAAAGTATAAAAACAGATAACACGAATCATGATAATTTTGATGCTTTGTACCATGTATCCTTAGGAGATATGGTAAGAGGATTATCTTTTCTTTAATTTAATTTTATCTTTATTTATATTATTGCTTTCCTTTCATTTGAGACCAGCATTACTTTTTCTAGTTGGATTTGAAATAAAGGGGCCTAGCTTATCAAAGAAAAATAATTGCTTCTGCTTTTGAGAGAATATTTTCTCCCTTTGGATATAGAGCTTTTGGGTTATTTTTAACTTTTGGTTTTTTATGATTTGAAAACTTTCATAATGAGTACAATTCTGTGGCCCAAACTTATTTTCCAGTCATATCTTCAAGGCATAGAGTATAGAAGTATAGAGTATAGAAGCCAAGAGTATAGAAACCCTAATCATACTATCTGATTTAAATTTAGGCTTTATCACTGTACCCTCTGCAAAAGTTACTCAGTTATGATTTTGACTTTCTAACTTTGGGCAAGTAATTTGACTTTTTGTGTTTGTTCTTATAGTTTAAATGGGAATAATAAAAATACATATCTTCTATGTATGTTTTAAGTATAGCTAAAAGGACTAAATGAGTATAGCTTAGTAATAAGCTTCATAATAAGCTTAATAAGCATAATAAGCTTCATAAATATTTTTGTGTTTTTTTTAAATTGAGATAATTGACATATAACATTGTATTAGTTTTAGGTGTACAACATAATGTTTGGAATGTGTGTGTATATCTGTGTGTGTATATATATACATATATATGTAGTGAAATAATTATCACAACTAATTTAACATTCATTACCACATATAGTTACAATTTTTTTCTTGTGATGAGACTTTTTATGATCTAATCTCTTAGAAACTTTCAAACATATAATACAGTATCGATAACTATAGTCACCATGCTGTACATTACATCCCCAGGATTTATCTGTCTTATGTAACTGGAAGTTTGCACCTTTTGAGCACCTTCACTCATTTGACCATAAATACTGTTTTTAGTTCTTACTACATTACTCTTTTCTCATTTAGTCATTTATTTAACACATACTTATTGATTGCCTACCATATGCGAGGTCATAGTACCCAGATACAGAAACATCAGTGAACAAAACCAGTCATTACCCTCATGAAACTTGTATTCTATTGCAGAAGATTGCAAATGAATATTTGATATTAGGCAAGTCCTGTGAAGAAAAATAAACAGAATAAAGAGAGGGCAGATAGTAAAGAGTGTTACTTGAGATTGTGTATTCATTTTAGCTTAGACCATGCAAATATCTGGAAGAAGACCATTTTTTTAAAAATTTTTATTTATTTATTTTTTCAGCGTAACAGTATTTATTGTTTTTGCACGACACCTAGTGCTCCATGCAATATGTGCCCTCCCTATTACCCACCACCTGGTTCCCTCAACCTCCCACCCCCTGCCCCTTCAAAACCCTCAGGTTTTGCAGAGTCCATAGTCTCTCATGGTTCACCTCCCCTTCCAATTTCCCTCAACTTCCTTCTCCTCTCCATCTCCCCATGTCCTCCATGTTATTTGTTATGCTCTACAAATAAGTGAAGCCATATGATACTTGACTCTCTCTGCTTGACTTATTTCACTCAGCATAATCTCTTCCAGTCCCATCCATGTTGCTACAAAAGTTGGGTATTCATCCTTTCTGATGGAGGCATAATACTCCATCGTGTATATGGACCACATCTTCCTTATCCATTCATCTATTGAAGGGCATCTTGGTTCTTTCCACAGTTTGGCGACCGTGGCCATTGCTGCAATAAACATTGGGGTACAAATGGCCCTTCTTTTCACTACACCTGTGTCTTTGGGGTAAATACCCAGTAGTGCAATTGCAGGATCATAGGGAAGCTCTATTTTTAATTTCTTGAGGAATCTCCACACTCCAAAGTGGCTGCACCAACTTGCATGCCCACCAACAGTGTAAGAGGGTTCCCCTTTCTCCACTTCCTCTCCAACACATGTTGTTTCCTGTCTTGCTAATTTTGGCCATTCTAACTGGTGTAAGGTGGTATCTCAATGTAGTTTTAATTTGAATCTCCCTAATGGCTAGTGATGATGAACATTTTTTCATGTGTCTGATAGCCATTTGTATGTCTTCATAAAGTGTCCGTTCAAATCTTCTGCCCGTTTTTTGATATGATTATCAAAAATTTAAAAAAAAGAGTAGTATAAGATGAGGTCAGAGAGGTCAATGATAGAAGCTTCATAGGCCATTGTGAGGACTTTGGATTTTACTGAAATTTGGTGAGAAGGCAAAGTTTTAATAAGAAGAATGATGTGTTTTGATTAATATTTTTAAAATATCACTGACTGCTTTTGTAACAAAAGGACTTGAGGGTCTGATTAGAAGCTGGGAGACCAGTTAAGAGGCTGTTGTGGTAGTACAGATGAGAGCTGATGATGGTGGTGGGGAGAAGTGATTGTGTTTGGGATGACTTTTGGGATATATTTGGAAGTAAGCTCCTCGGATTTGCTGATGTATTTATGAGCAATTGTGTGAATGATAGTACCATTTACTGAAATGGGAAACACTCTGGGAAGAGTACGTATATGGGGAGCCTAAGTGTTTTGTTATGGACTGTTATTTAGAAATGCTTGTGATGGAAATATTTGGAGATTTTTAGACAGTTTGATATACGATTAGAGTTCAGAGGAGAGGTCAAGGCTAGAGATAAAAATTTGGGAATTGCCTTTGTATAAATAATATTTCAAGTCACTGTACTTGATGAGTGAGTTTGGATAGAGAAGACTAGCTGGGGGATGAGCAAAAGGGTCCAGCAAAGAAGACTTAGAAGATGTGACTTATAGGTTAGGAAGATAGTGTAACATCTGGAAACCTAGTGGAAAAAAAATGTCAGGGAAAAGGAAGTGATCTACAGGGTGTTAGAAATTTGAGGGGAAAGTCTAAAATAATTTCTAGAATGTGTGGAGAAAATAGTTTGTTTCCTTGATTGCCTGGCAATACTAGAGGCCATTTGAGGTGTAATGTCATAAATTTAATGTGGGAGTAGTCAACACAATTCGTAATTATAACCACTTTAATCTGCCCAGGTATGTGTACAGAGAAGGGTGAAAGTTGGACTTAGAGTTTGGATTTTGCCATGCAAGTATGAATAAAGAAGAGAAGGAAAGGGAATGTACATGCTGTGTACACGCAAGGAAGTGATTTTAGTGGGGGCTATAAAATCAAACATTGGTAAGGAGGGACGTGGGACCAGACTGCGTGCTCCAGCTAAACCAGATCTCTGCCAATAACCACATTTTATTTTCATCTCTGCTTGTGTTTTTTGAGTTGCCCTTTTTATTTTTCCTTTCTGCCCCCTTCCCAACTTCTAGCCCAAACACACACACATATATCCAATACTCATATGTTCAAATTCAGTCCATCCTTCAAGAGATAGCAGACCTGGTACTTCCTTCTTGAAACCTTTCCTCCTCACCCCCAGTGAACAGTGCTTTTGTTTCCCTTTTGAACTCCTGTAACACTCTAACTTTCTAATTGGCACTTGTTGGTTGATATTGTAGGGGTGTGTGTGTGTGTGTGTGTGTGTGTGTGTGTGTGTGTGTGTGTGTGTGTGTTTTAAACCTCTCTACACTGTGTGGTTGTGAGGGACAATCATATGTCCTTATAGCCTTAGCATTTATCACAGTTGATGTGCAGCAAAGGTTTGATAAGTCAATGAAATCCTTTTTTAAATTTAAATTCAGTTAGCCAACTTACAGTACATCATTAGTTTCAGATACAGTATTCAATAATTTATCAGTTTCATATAACACCCAGTGCCTATCACATCACGTGCCCTCCTTAAGTCAATGAAATTTTAAGTAAAACAGTTTCTTCAGTGTTTTCCAAAGCAATTGTGAAAACAAGAATTTCTTAAAAATTGCTTTTACTTTCACCTATATACTCTTTTATACTCACTGTAGTCTGTAGCAATGCTATGTCATTTATTAACCAGCAGCATCATCATCGTTTTTTATCTTGCAGGAGCATCTTTCTTTAAAGAAGTATATTATTGACATTGTGGTTGAAAATGCAGCTCTACCAGAACCTTTGAAAGATGGAGAAGAGCGGCAGAAAAATAAAAGAAAAGCCAAAAAGATAAAAGCCCGTATGAACTCCAGGTACCAAAAATATCCTTCAAATCAGAACAAAACAGAAACTGTTAGTGATATATCCTTTTTAATGTATATCTAAAGAAGACCCTCTGCCTCACACAAAAGTTTCAACTTGTTTGCTTTTAAGAAAGCCTTGAAAATAATACTGATGAGCCTAATTTATAGCCACTTTCTTTGATTGAGAAAGAAAACTGCATATCGATCTAAAGCCCTTGCTTTCACCTGTTAAGAGCTCTTCTTATAATTGGATGCCAAAGCCCTGCCAAACTTGTGCCTCCTCCAGCATACAGTAGTATGTTTAAGTATGTGTAAACTAAGCCTATTTTTCTTTCCAACTATTGATTTTTAAATGAGGTATCAAAGAAAATCAATAGCAATCAACAAATAGAAGTCTGCTGGCTGTGGTGTCAAATCCCATGACTAGGTTTAATCAATTTGGTTGCCTGTCACAACAAGAAAAAGTTCAAGAAATATCTTGAAATGGAAAGTGAGTTGTCAGACCTGTAGTTTATCATCAGCCTCCAAAGTAACATCCGAGGATCAGACAGCTGTGTAGTACATCATTACCTCACATGCTTTGAGCATCACCTGATGAATGATGAGTCTCAGGACACAAATGTAGTTCCTCTGTAGTAGATAATTTTTGCTCTTTGGGAGAAGGTAATCTAAATATGTTGTTTTACTTTTATTACCAGATGTTTTCAAAGTTGAAGTAGCTTGACCGGTGGGATTATTGAAATATAGTTCTAGAAGGTGAATGGTGGTTATCACTCTATAGTTTCCAATTTCAGATTGTAATTAAAGGTGTCCATTTCATCTTCCAGAATCAATGAAAACTTGCAGAGTACTCATTCAAGCAAAGAGTAGAAAAGCCTTTTTTGTTTGTATTTTTTGAGATTCCTCTAACTTTCTAAAAATACTTTCACAGTATACTTGAAGGTATTACTGACCTTCATTTCTAGTTTATGCTAAGAAGTTTGCTGCCCTGACACGGAAATTCTATTTTTATGAATTATTTTTTTCCCTCTGTGTACACATTCCCTTGCTAAGCTCCCCCAGTCCTGTCTCTGAATGTCATCTATTTAGGATGACCACCAATTTAATATCTTCAATTTACTCCAACACAGGCTCCTGTTCTCTCCCTCACCCCACTCTCCAAAACCCCTTTGTCCCATAGTCTTCTCTGTCTGAGTAAATGGATACTGTATTCTAGCTTTGTATGCCAGAATCCTTGAAGTCATCTTTGATTTTCTTTCTCCCACACCTCACATCCAATCCAACTGCAAATTATGTTAGCCTTGATTTAAAATATATACATACATTCAGAATTTGACTACGGCTAACTTCATTGCTTCCCCTGAACCAATCCGTCATCATCTCTTGCCTGAATTACTGCATGAGCTCTGTGACTATTATCATTGTTTCTGCCTTTGCCTCCTTGCAGCCTATTCCAAATCCTCTCTAGCCAGAGTATTAAAATGTAAGTTAGATCATGTCACTTCTCAAAACCTCAGGTTTCCTCCTCCCACATATATCCATACACCTACATCCCTTATCTCCTTCTGGTCTTTGCTTAAATGTTCCCTTTTTGGTGGGGCTGTCCTCAAGAGCTTGACTTTTGTTTTGTTTGTCTTTTGAAACATAAGTAGTGGTAATTTATTAAACAAAATTATAAAATTATAGGAAAAGTCTCTACAATTCTGTTGCTAATATTTTTTTTACATATCTACTTCCATCTGTAGACTTTATTCTTCACTGCAGTATGATTTATTTAAGTGAAATGTAGAGTTATTCAGTATGGTTTGTTGACTTCTGACAAATCTAGATACTAGATATGGGCACACAGTATATAATCCATACTCCTATCAAAATTGTCTTTATGCCTCTTTTGGGTGGGTTTCTTAGCACTCCTGGCCTGTGGTAATCACTGACCTGCTTTCTATGATTATAGATTACCTTTTCTTGTTCAGGAAAGGCATACCAATGAAATCAAACTCCCTCGTGGCTGGCTTCTTTTGCTTAGTGTATGGTTTTGAGATATATCAGTGTTGTTGCATGTAGATAGTTTGAGTCTTTTTATTATTGTACATATTCGTTGTGTGCATATTCTACAATTTTTATTTATTCATCTGTTGATGGACTTTTGGGTTTCTAGTTCTGGGCATTTGTAAATTAAGCTCCCCTCACGTCTTTGAGTATATATGTTTTCATTTCTCCTGGGTAAATACCTAGATATGGAATACCACACCCTTTTCCATAGTGGTTATACTGTTTTACATGCTTATCAGCAATATGTGGGAGTTCCAGTTTCTCCACAGTCTTCCCAGTACACACTTGATATTGTTAGTTTTTTCAAAATTTTAGCCTATTTCAGTGGGAGTGTCAACGTATCTCAGTCTGTTTCTAATTTGCATTTTCCTAGTGACTAATAGTATATATTGAGCATCTTTTCATGTGCATTTTAACCATTCAGTATCTTTCTTTATGAACTGTCTCCTGAAGGTATTTGCTCATTTTAAAAGTTGAGTTGTCGCCTTACTTTTGAGTTGTTTGTATATTCTGACCACAAAGTTCCTTGTCAGATACGTGTATTGCTAATTTGTTCTTACAGTCTGGAAATAGCCTATTACATTTTCTTGAAGATAGCCTTTGATAAGCAAAGGTTTTTATTTGTGATGATGTCTGTTTTGGGTTTTGGGGTTCTAAGAGGTCTCTGAAAAAGAGTTAAAAATCCTTCTGTATTTTTTTTTCTAGAAGCTTTGTAAGTTTTATTTTTGTATTTAGGCTTATGATTAATCTCAAATAGATTAATGGTTATGATATGAAGCATTGGTCCAAGTTTATTTTTCCATATAGGTAACCAGTTGTTCTAACATTATTAGCTGGAAAGGTTTCTTTTTCCATTATACTGTTAGCATTTTGGGAAAAAAAAAAAAAGAAAAGAAAGAAAGGAAAGGAAGGAAGGAAGGAGAAAGAAAGAGGGAGAGAGAGAGGGAGGAAGGGAGGAAGGAACCTTCCCTTTTGTATGAGTCTGTTTCTAGACTATATCATTCTTTTATTTTAAAACCTTGATAAAAAATAAAAATCAGCCTTTGCAGTGTAGATCCATTTCTGGACTTTCTGGTCAGTTCTGTTTCACTGATATATTCATCTGTCTTCAAACTGTCTTGATTACCATGGCTTTATAGTAAGTCTTGAAATAGAAGTCTTCCAACTTTGGTTTTTTGGTTTTTTGTTTCTGTTTTTGTTTTTTTTTGTTTTTTTTTTTTTGAGATTGTTTTCTTTTTCCAGGGTCTTTTGTTTTTCCATAAATATTAGGATCAATTTTTAGTTTCTAAAATAAAAAGACCAGTTGGGATTTTGTTTGGTGTTGCATTGTATCTACAGATTAGCTTAGGAAGAACTGACATCTATCTGATAGTATTGGGTCCTCATCCCATGATTAGGGTGTTTAGTTTCTTTAATTTCTAGTAATATCTTGTAATTTTCAGTGTAGAAGTTTTACAAATATCTTACTAAATTTATCCCTAGCACTTTTAGTTTTTCGATGCTATTGAAAATAATTTTAATTCTTTTTTGTTGTTGTTGTCAGTATATAGAAACAATTGATTTTTGTATTAACTTTATATACTGGGACCTTGCCATATTGACTTATGAGGTCTAATAGTTTTGTGTGTTTATAAGATTTCTTTAGGTACATAACATATATGAGAATAAAAACAGTTTTGCTTTTTCGATTATATACCACCTACTTCTCTTCATTGTCTCTTGCACTGTATTGCATCTTTGGCAAAATTTTGAACAGAAGATTTTGTCCTGTTCTTAGGGAGAAAGCAATTAGTTTTTCATGTTAAGGTATTATGTTAGCTGTCATTTTATGTAAATGCCCTTTATCAGGTTGAAGCAACTTTTTTTATTCTTAGTTTCCTGAGAGCTCTTTTCATAGATATCCAATGTTTTGAAAAGCCTTTTCTGCATCTGTTGAAATGTGCCTTTTAATTTTATCAACAAAGTTCATTATATTGATTTTTTTTAGTGAAGTATTTTTTTATTTAATTTCTTTTCAGTGTAACAGAATTCATTGTTTATGCACCACACCCAGTGCTCCATGCAATACGTGCCCTCCATAACACCCACCACCAGGCTCCCCCACCCTCCCACCCCCTGCCACTTCAAAACCCTCATATTGTTTTTCAGAGTCCATAGTATCTCATGGTTCATCTCTCCCTCCAATTTCCCTCAACTCCTTTCTCCTCTCCATCTCCCCATGTCCTACGTGTTATTTGTTATGCTCCACAAATAAGCGAAACCATATGATAATTGACTCTCTCTGCTTGACTTATTTTTATAATAGTTTTATAAAGATATGTTCACATCCTATACAATTCACATATAAAAACTGCATAATTCTATATTGATTATTGAAGTATAATTGACATACAACATTATATTAGTTCCGATGTACAATATAATGATTTGATGTTTTTATTTACTGTGAAATGATCACCACAGTCATTAACATCTGTCACCATATATAGTTATAGAATTTTTTTATTTTTTAAGATTCAATCTCAGCAACTTTCAAATATACAGTACAGTATTATCAACTATAGTTGCCATGCTGTACATTACATCTCATGACATTTATTTTATAACTGGTAGTTCTTACATTTTGACTCTCTTCTACCATTTTGCTTACCCTCATGTGGCAACCATCAGTCTGTTCTTCATCTGTGAGCTTGGTTGTTTTTTTGTTTGTTTATTTTGTTTTGGGTTACCAAAATGAGATCATACACATTTGTCTTTGACTTACTTTGCTAAGCATAATGCCCTCAAAGCCCATCCATGTTGTTGGAAATGGCAATTTGCGTTTGTATATGACATTCTGGAAAAGGCAAACCTATAAAAACAGTAAAAAAGATGTGTGGTTGCCAGAGGCTGGGAAGAGGGAGAGATGAATAGGCAGAACAAAGAGGATTTTTAGGTTAGTGAAAGGACTCTATATGATACTTATAATGGTGGATACATGTAATTATATATTTGTCCAAACCCATAGAATATAGAACAGCATAGAGTGAATTGTGATGTAAACTATGAATTTGGGGTGGTAATAATGTGTCAGTATAGGTTCATTACTTGTAACGAATGTACCACTCTGTTGGGAGGTGTTGATATCGGGGCTAAGCATGTTTGGGATGGCAGATATATGGGTAAATCTCTCTGAAACTTTCTCTTAATTTTTCTGTGAACCTGAAATTTCTATAAAAAATGAAATCTTTAAATATTTTATCATTTTTAAACCTGTAAGAATCTATACTAACACCCCCTTTTTCATTCTTGAGAATTATAATTATTCTTTGATTATTCTGGCCAGAAATTTATCAGCTTTATTAATCTTTTCAAGAATGAACTTTTGCTGTCATTGACTTTTCTTTATTTTTTCTATTTCACTTATGTTTTTAATTTTTTCCATGCTTACTAGGTATTTTCCCCCCCTAGATTCCCAAGGTAAAAACTTAAGATTACTGATTTGAAACCTGACTCCTTTTCTAATATATGCAATTATAGCTATAAATTTCCCTCTAAGCTATGTCGCACCTATTTTATATGTTGTGTATTATTTTTCATTCAGTTCAAAATGTTTTCCAGTTTCAGGCTCCTGGATGGCTTAGTTGGTTGAGCGGCTGCCTTCAGCTAGGGTCATGATCCTGGAGTCCTGGGATTGAGTCCCACATCGGGCTCCCTACTCAGAAGGGGGTCTGCTTCTCCCTCTGCCCCTCCCCCTGCTCATGCTCTCTCTATCTCATTCTCTCTCCGTCTCTCAAATAAAAAAAATATATATTTTCCAGTTTCACTTCAAATTCATTGACCTATTGGTTACTTAAAAATGTAAGTGCTAAATTTTCGAATAATTGAGAACTTTCCAGATATCTTTTTGTCTTGATATTTCCTGTGGTGAGAGAAGATACTGTGCATAATTTCAGTTCCTTTTAATTTATTGAGGCTTGTTTTATGCCCAGCATCTGGTTTGTCTTGGTCAGTGTTGCATGTTTACTTGATGAACATGTATATATTGCTTGTGGTAGGTGTAGTTTCTATAATGTCAGTTAGGTCTAGTTGGGTGATAGTGCTGTTAAAGTCTTCCACATTGTATCTCTAATATTGTCTGTTTCATATTGTATCAGTTACATAAAGAATATTTACCTTTCTGATTATTTCACACTTCTATCTCACACTTCAATATTTTCCAGTTTTGCTTCAAATTTTGAAGCTTTGTTGATAAATAGATACAAATTTAGTATTATTTTATCTCCTTGAAAAATTGATCCTATTACCAATATAAAGTATCCTTCTTTGTTTTGGGTAATATTTCTTATGGTGAAGTCTACTTGATCTAATATTAGTATCATTTCCACTCAGTATTTTCATGATAAATCTTTTCTCATTCTTTTAGTTTTATTCTTGTAATTTCATCTCTGCATATTTTTGTGCACCTCTTATAATCATCATATGTGCGTCTTTTCTGTCTTTTCCGACAGTCTGTTTGCAGTTTTTCATCAGTTTACATTTAGTGAAATTATTGCTATAGTTGTTTTAAGTGTACTATTTCACTATCATTTGTTCATCTGTTGTTCATTCCTTTTTTTTCTTCTTTTCACCCTCCTTTTGGATTATTTTTTTAGTATTCCATTTTTTTCCTTTATTGATTTAGTATCTCTATTTTTAGTGTTTGCTTCATTTAAAATATGTAACCTTAAACTATCATGATAACTATATAGTATTAAACCACTTTAATTGTAAGTTTAGAATCTTACAGTAGTATCTATATTCTTGTTGTTTGTGTAATTATTGCCTTACATTTTACTTCTATATGTATATTCCACATCCCACTATAATTTTTCCTTCTAATTATCCAGGTATCTTTTACATAATTTACAAAACCATTCCCTGTTCTTTTCATTTTTTCATGTAGTTCTCAGGTTCTATCTCTTACCTTTTTTCTTCACATGAATTACTTCCCTTAACAGTTTTTATATTGCAGGCAATAGATTTTCTTATCATTTGTTTGCCTGAAAATGTTTATTTGACTTTCATTTCTTATTGATGTTGAATTATGTGATAAAATTTTTTTCTTTCAGCACTTGACAGTTTTGTTCTATTAGATTATGCTTGGGTTGTCCCTGATTAAAAAGCAGCACACAATGCTTGAAACTAATAATTCACCATGTGTTAAATAACTTGAATTTAAATAAAACCTTAAAAAAAGGCAGCACACATTCTAATCCTTTTTTACTATATACAATATTTCTTGTTTTCATTTGCCTGCTTAGTATATTTTTCATTTGATGGTTTTAAGCAATTCCATTATAGTATACCTTGATATGGTTTTCTTTGTGTTTTTCCTACTTGCTGTTCATTAAGTTTCTTGAATCTGTGAGTTTATATTTTCCCTCAAATTTAGAAAAATTTTGACCACTGTTTCTTCAAAAAAATTTTTTGAAGATTTTATTTGTTTATTCTTTGAAAAACGTTTTATGTGCCAGACAATTTCTTTTTCTTTTCTGGGATTTCAGTTGCACTTAAAATCCAGTGTTTGATGTTGTTCTACAAGCCATTTTTTTTCTTCTGCATCAATTTGGATAGTTCTGTTGCCTTATATAGTGTTTTTTTCTGCTTTTTGTCATCTGCTATTAAAATTGTCCACTGAAATTTTCATTTCATATGTGCCATTTTACATCTTTCAGAGTCCCTTTTAGTTCTTCCTTATACTTTCAGTTTACCTATTTCTAATTTCTGATTTGTTCTTTTTATATGTTTATGGTTTCATTTGCTTCCTTAACACAGTTATGAATTTATTTGAAGTCCATCATACTTGTAATTTCTCCATCTGAGATGGTTTATTGATTGGTTTTTCTCCCCATTGATTTTGTTGCTATTATTTTTATTTTTATCCTTTCATTGGACATTATGAACTCTATGTTACTGTATGTCTGGATTTTATTGTTTTTCTTAATAGAATTTTATTTTGTCATACAGGTTACATGCCTTGATTTTGAGTTTTGTGAGGTGGGTTTTGAGTAACCTTTAATTCTAGAGCTAGATTGGCCCTACTCCTAAATGTTTGGCCTTTGTAAAGTCTCTACTAAATAACTAAAGTGTTCAATAAATTTTGTAATTTAGCATTTGAAACTCAAACATCTCTCAGCTTTATGCAGACTCTGGTAATCGTTGAACTTACAGTTCCTTGGTAGTTGGTCATTCCTCTGCCCTGGAAAGTCTTGCCATGCTCCTTCATAGATTATGGCCAAAGACTTAAAGAGGACCTTTGGAGATTTCTGACCTTTGTTGCACACATCCCTTCTTTTTCTCTGTGCATAAATTCCAACTGTCTCCTTGGCTCATGCATCCTGTTTTGCTTTTTCCCTCATAGATAGCTATTTGGAAAGTGCCTTTAGGCAAAAGATGAAGGAATCAGGGAACCTAGTTAATTTGTTTCTTTTTGCTCAGGGATTACTGTCCTAGGCTACTAGTTGTCTATACATAAAAATCACTAATTCCACATGCTTTAGGAATTTTTATTGTTCATAACAGAAGGGCCAGTATGATACTAGTTAGTCTATAGTGACTGAAAACAAAATTGTCAGACAGCATCATTGGCATTTCCGCAGTTCTTTTTGCTGTAGCACTTACCATCATCTAAAGTCCTCTTTATTTGGTTATTATTTACATATTGTTTTTCTCCCATTGGAATATAAACTTTATGAAGATTTTTGTCTCTGTTGCTGGCACCCAGTATGTTTTCAACAAACACTTGTTAAAAAAAATTAGATGAAATTGGACTGTGGGACTAGTGTTCATATCATTAGGATTTCTTTGGCTTTTTAAAAATGGATAAAAGAACTATGAGTCTTGCTGGCTTTTTTTTAAACTGATATGGGATTTCTTTCTCTTAATTCTGTGCATGTTGATTTTGGTTTTTTATTTGTGGTTACATTTTTTTTGTGTGTGTATAGCACAGACTGTATATTGCAGTCTGTATTAAGCTGATGGGCCCTTAAGCTTGAACCCGTGTTTTAGGTATATGGTATCATATCTTACATATTTGTATTTTGTGAATCCTTTGACTGATATTTACAAATAATACTTATTTTTACTGCTTTTGTGTTTCCCACTTTTCATACTTTTACCTCTGGTCTTTTCTTTCCACTTAAAAGTATCCCCTTTAACATTTCTTCTGGCCTGGTTCTGTGAACTCTTTTAGTTTTGTTTGTTTGTTTGTTTTTATTTAAGGAACTATCTCTCCTTCTATTCTGAATGATAGTTCATTCTGGGTAGAGTATTCTTGGCTGCAGATTTTTCCCTTTCAGCACTCAGCTGAATGTCATTAAGAGTGTTTAATGGCATTTTAATTTACCCTGATTCCACCTTCCACTCCCCAGCTCAGGAGCATCTTTGAAGATAACCACCTGCATCCCTGATACAACCTAGTTCTGGAGGGAGCAAATCTGACCTTACGTTCAAAGATGTATAGTTGTTTTGACCTGTTTGTTGGGTCTCTGAAGGATGTTGCCATTCTTCCATCTAACTCAGAATTCTCCCAGAGCTGGGGATGCTACCTGGGGGCAATTGTCAAAACAATTTAAAGGCAAGTATATTAGTCCGTATAGTCCAGAGCAAGGAAAAACAGAGCAAAAAATAGACTAATCAAAAACCTTGTAGGAGTTGGAGGACGCTGAGAATGGAAATGCTTTGAGTAATAAGGGCTTTGAAGAGCTCCCACATACTCTGAAAAATCTAGAAGGGCATACTGAGGGCTGAATATGTGTTTGGAAAAGAGCCGAGAAGTTCCTGAAGTCTTATCTCTGGCTGACCATCAGGCTTCTGGCAGTAGGAATTGAAGGCTAAGGAAGAGTTGTGATTGGCCAGAGTTTTGTCATTTTGCTTCAACCACACATACAACTTATTTACAAATATTAGATTAAGACCTTTTTTGGGGGGGGGGTGTCATTCCAGGTATTTAAGGAAATCACTCTTATCACTAGTTGATCCCTAAACTAATTGAACAGAGACTTCAGTGGCCATAATGACAAAGAATACAAACTTTAGAAAATTAGTTCAGAGAGGTTACTAAACAAATATATGAAGCTACATCAAGCAGCAAAAACACACCCTGTCAAAGGAGGAAAATTTGATTTTCATCGTTGCTACATTATAGTTTTTAAGATGTCTAGTTTTTGGCAAAAAGTTAGAAGGTGTTCAAACAGAAAGAAAGTTAGCCTATACACAGGAAAAAAAATGAATAGAAAGTGTCCCAGAGGAAACCCAGACACTGGCCTTACTGGACAAAGACTTTAAATTAAAATGTTAAAATATGCCCAGAGAACTAAAGACCCATGTGAACAATATCTAACCAACTGGGGAATAGTAATGATGATATATTAAATTTATATTTATATTTTAATACATACAATTAAAAAATATAAAAAGGAGTGAATAGAAACTTTGTTGTTGAAAAATACAGTGACCGAAATGAAAAATTCACTTGGAGAATTGAGCAGCTAATTTTGGTAAGTAGAAGTAAGAATTAGTGAACTTGAAATTAGGTCAGTTAGATTATCTCCACAGAACAGAAGGGGAAATGAATGAAAAAAAATGAACAGCGTTTGAAAGACGCATGGGAACAACATACACAGAAAGGAAGTCCCAGAAGGAGAGTAGAGAGAAAAAAGGGCAGAACAAATATTCGAGGAAATCATGGGTGGAAATTTTCCAAATTTAATGCAAGATATTAATCTGCATATCCAAGAAGCTTAACAAACCCTAAGAGACACTCAGAGATCTACACTATGACATATTATAATCAAACTGTTGTTAAGACAAGAACAAAGTAGTGACACCTGGGTGGCTCAGTTGGTTAAGTGTCTGCCTTCAGCTCAGGTCATGATCCCAGGGTCCTGGGATCGAGTCCTATGTCAGGCTCCCTGCTCAGTGGGGAGACTGCTTCTCCCTCTCCATCTGCCCTCTCCCCCGCCTGTGCTCTCACACTCTATCTCTCTCAAATAAATAAAATCTTAAAAAAAAGAAAGCAGCAAATGAGAAGCTGCTCTTCATATAGAAAACATTCTTAATATAATTAACAGCTTATTTCTCATCAGAACCTATAAAGGCTAGAAGGCAGTAGGATGACATATTCAGTTTCCTGGTTACAAAAACAAAAACAAATTGTCACCAAAAAATTCTATGTCTGGCAAAACTTCAGAAATGAAAGAGAAATTAATATATTCCATGATAAAACCTGAGATAATTTGTTGCTATGACACCTTCACTTTAAGAAACTCTGAAGGATTTTTAAATATTTTATATATATATATACACACATACATACACATATACATATAGTTATGCTTGAAGAAATGAGAAGAGAATGAAAATGGTACTCTGACACAAAATATCTGACACAAAACAAAGCAGTAATAAGGAGAAACTGAAGGACAAAAGATGTATAGGAAATAGCAAAATGGCAAAAGCCAGTCCTTATCACTTATTACATTAAATATAAATGTAAATACATTAAATACTCTGGTTTGGCAGAGTGGATTTTAAAATGATTCAACTGTATTTTTTTTTAATTAACAGTTGACTCACTTCAAATATAAGGACCCAAGTGGTTTAATGTGAAAAGGATTGCAAGATATTTTATGCAGAGTACCTCTACAAAATAATATAGCTGAAGTAATTATGTTATTGTCATACAACATAGACTTTAAGGCAAAAATTGTGCAATAGAAAAGAAGGACTTAATATAATCATGAAAGGGTGAATTCATCAAAAAGATAATTATAAACATTTATACACCTAACAGAGCCCCAAATTATATGAAGGAAAAACTGACAGAATTGAGAGGAGACATAGATAATTCAACAGTAGTAGTCGGTGACTTCAATACCCCACTTTAAATAGTGGATAGGACAAGTACACTGAAGATCAACAAGGAAATAAAGGTTACACAACATTATAAGCTCTCATTTACTCTGCTTCATAGACTTGGGTATCTTTTCATAGTGTTATGTCTTCTTCTTCCTTGTGGAGAATAAATTCCTTGAATATTCCTACTACATTTATGCATCATCCTTGCTATGTTTGTACCTCTTAGTTTATACAGAGCAAGAACTCTGGAAATAAATATTTGATTGCTGAAAAGTGAATCAAGACGAGTCAAGTTAGGAAAAAGTGATTATCCACATTTTGGGTTAGTTAGAATTTTCTGGATAATTTTTTAGTTGTATGTGCATGAATGAGAGAATGGATTTGATCCGTCCCACTCTAAGTCTTAGATAAATGTATTTTTTGATATAATAGACATCCTCTTAAGCCTCAGTTTCTTCTTTGTAAAATGGGGATCATACCATATGTAGTTTTTAGGACTGTGTGTGAGACAATGGATGTTCAGCTCCTGGAAGAATACTTGGAATATATTTAACCTTCCATAAGTGTTGCTCTTTCTCCCTTTCATTCAAGTTCGCAATTATTTGCTACTACAGTGGTTATTTCCCCATTTTCATATGCCTTGATATCTTGGCTAATAGTGATGAGCATGTGTAGGTTACAACAATATATTTTTTTTTCATTTTTTTAAGTAATTTTTAAATTTTTTATTAACATATAATGTATTATTAGCCCCAAGAGTACAGGTCTGTGAATCGCCAGGTTTATATACTTCACAGCACTCACCATAGCACATACCTTCCCCAATGTCCATAACCCAACCACCCCTCCCCCTCCCCCCCTCCCCCTGGCAACCCTCAGTTTGTTTTGTGAGATTAAGAGCCTCTTATGGTTTTTCTCCCTCCTGATTTCATCTTATTTCATTTATTCCTTTTCTATCCCCCAAACCCCCACATTGCCTCTCCACTTCCTCATATCAGGGAGATCATATAATAATTGTCATTCTCTGATTGACTTATTTCACTAAGCATAGTACCTTCTAGTTCATCCACATCATCATAAATGGCAAGATTTCATTTCTTTTGATGGCTGCATAGTATTCCAGTGTGTGTGTGTGTGTGTGTGTGTGTGTGTGTGTGTGTATCCCATCTTCTTTATTCATTCATCTGTTGATGGACATCTAGGTTCTTTCCATAGTTTGGCTATTGTGGACACTGCTGCTATAGACATTCGGGTGTACCTGCCTCTTCAGATCACTACATTTGTATCTTTAGGGTAAATACCCAGTAATGCGATTGCTGGGTCATAGGGTAGCTCTTTTTTAACTTTTTAAAATTTTGAGGAACCTCCATGCTGTTTTCCAGAGTGGTTGCACAAGTCAGGAAATGACGGATGCTGGCGAGGATGCAGAGAAAGGGGAACCCTCCTACACTGTGGGTGGGAAAACAATATATAATTTAATGTTTAACTCTAATATATTCTTTTGCTCCCATGTTTAACCCGTGTTAGTTTGCCTTTTCCTTATTAAAGCTGTTATAGGGGCACCTGGGTGGCTCAGTGTGCTAAGCCTCTGCCTTTGGCTCAGGTCATGATCTCAGGTTTCTGGGATTGAGTCCTTCATTGGGTTCTCTGCTTGGCAGGGAGCCTGCTTACCCCCTCTCTCTGCCTGTCTCTCTGCCTACTTGTGATCTCTCTCTCTCTCTCTGTCAAATAAATAAAATATTTTTAAAAAGCTGTTAAAATTTGCATCTTTCATGATTTTTTTTTGAAGTATTACTTATTTTATCATTGCAGTCTGGTTTGGTATACACATTGTGACTAATTCTCTCATAGGTCACTATACTAATTCTTTGAGACTAGGACCCTTTGGGTGAGCAAATAAAATTTAAATTAGTATTTCCCTCTTTTTTCAAAATTTCAAAAGGAGAAATTTAAAATTAAGTCAATAATAATGGGTTGCTATAGTGACACCTGTGTTTGATTGATTAACTATTGATGGCTCTCCCTATTCGTTCTAGTAAGCTGGATCCTAGTTAGACAGTGGCAGAGAAATGTTATCTCAGATTTTTCCAGACTTTAGGTATTTAGCAAATATAAATAACAAAAACAGAAGAAGACAAATCTTTGAGTGTGTAGTCATTTCCATTGCCTTTTAAATTATTTCTCATGGTAAATAACTCTTTCTTGTATTCAGTTTTGCACTGTACACCTCTTATGGCATATGACTGTTTAGGTATTTCAGCTATCATGTAGAAACTTATATGATTTCAAATTTAATTATCATGATTTTAACGTTTCTGAAAAATAAGCCCCATTCTATACTAGGTCTGTAAACTGAGAAATGTTATGAAGCTCCTCTTCATCCTATGAGGAAATAAACTTATTTTTTAGTCTTTTTTGGTAGCATTTATAGTATTTTAAAGATGTGTTCTCAGAAATCAAAGTGTTACACTAATGTTTCTAATACTGGGACAGGAAAAACATAGGGATTTAGTTTGTTTTAAAAATTGGCAACAAAATACCTAACAGTGATAAATGTTTTTTCTCTTCAGGGCCAAGGAATATGAGAGTTTAATGGAAACAAAAAATTCTGGATCTGACTCACCTTATAAAGCAAAGTGAGTATATTACTCTGCATTTTGCTTCTATTTTACTGATGCCTGCCTTTATAGAAGTTTATCTGAACTTGTATTCCTGTGACCCTAAACTTTATATCTGAAGCCTAGAACTTCATTCTTCTAACACAATGGTGTCTAGCAGGAAACAGTTGTGTCAGGGGACATTTGGCTATGCTTGGGGGTGTGTGATTACATTTTGATTATCACAGCTGGGAGAAATGGTGCTACTCCTGTCAAGTGTATAGAGACCCAAGGATGCTCTTAAGCACTCTTCATTGGGCAAGACTGAAGCAAAGAATTCGCTCATCCAAAATGTCAGTAGTGCCCAGGTAGAAAATTCCTGCTCTTACACAATAGGTTCTGGCAGTGCTGTGCTGGTTCTTGCTCTGAGGAGGTCTTGTTCAGGACTGTTGCCAGTGCCACTTGATAGATGAGGATTTAGACTCCACCACTGGGTGTTAGTTTAACTACACAATAGCTAAACAAAACCACCATCATTTTGCTTCTTTCAAAGATATTACCAGTAGAGGTGCAGTGAGGAAGGTCCTCAAAAACACTGCTGATGGGACTGCAGGTTAGTGTAGTCTTATTGAAAGGCAATGTGAATCAGGAACTTAGAACATCTACTTTAGGCTGCTGAGGGAAATAATGCAAAGTGTACCTGAACATTTATGAACAAAGATGACTATTTTAATATTACTCCTCATAGTGAAAAATTCAAGAAAGAACTTAACTGCCATAAATTGAAGGATATCTATAACCAGTGGTTAGTGTAGATATGCTATAGCATTTTGATGCTGCAGTTATTTACATTTAAAACAGAAATATTGTTGCCTGTGAGAAATGAGATAACTGATCAGAAAATTACTTTAATTAATATTGTTTTGAAACTATTAGTTATTGCCATTCTAAAAGAAAAAAATTTGTAAAATAGTGAAGTTAACAAAATCATCAAGATTATGATGATACTGCATATCTGAAAAACCCAAGAGAATAACGTGAAAAACTAGTAGAAATTAGAGAATCAATTCAGTAAGGTGGCTGATCACCAAATTAATGTGATAATATTAATAATAGGTAATTTTTAATGAACCTTTGCCTCATTCCAGGCTCTTTACCTGTGTTGACTCCTTTATTTCTAACAATAACTCAATAAATTTCATTAAGGAAACTAAGTCTCACAGAGGGTGAGTAACTTGCTTTGAGGTTATGCTGCATCTAGTCTACAAAAGTAGTATTTTCTTTTCTTATAATCAGTTAGGAAACATAAACGTCATTTACAATAGCAATAAAAAATAAACTAAAAATAAACTTAAGAAATGTGAAGTTTCCATAAAAATTAAAAACCTTAAAATTCTAACAAAGGGTATTACAAAAGACTTAAATAATGGAAAAGACAAATTATACTCTTGGATAGAAAACATGGTATAGTAAATTCTCTAAATTCTCCTACAAATGAAACGTAACCTGAATAAAATAACTACCTTTTAAAAAATAGAATCATTTTAAAGAATGTATGGAAAAATAAAAGAATTTCTAGGAAAAATTTAAAAGAAGAATGAGGTAGGTCTGTGCTAACAGATACTTAATAGTATTTTGATGGTACCTATGTAGTTAAAAGAATTTTGCATCAGCACATGAATAAAAATGTAAACTGATGGAAGCAGTTTTAAAAAACAATCTATTTTTTTTTATGATTTTATTTTATTTTTTTTTCCCTTTTTATTAATTTTTTCAGCGTAACAGTATTCATTCTTTTTGCACAACACCCAGTGCTCCATGCAAAACGTGCCCTCCCCATCACCCACCACCTGTTCCCCCAACCTCCCACCCCTGACCCTTCAAAACCCTCAGGTTGTTTTTCAGAGTCCATAGTCTCTTATGGTTTGCCTCCCCTCCCCAATGTCCATAGCCCGCTCCCCCTCTCCCAATCCCACCTCCCCCCAGCAACCCCCAGTTTGTTTTGTGAGATTAAGAGTCATTTATGGTTTGTCTCCCTCCCAATCCCATCTTGAAATAGATTCAAATATTTGATTAAATTTAATATATGATGGTGGGATAGTGTTTACAAAGATAGCCAGAAGAAGTCGAGCTGTTCCTGGAGGCATGCCCCTATGCAATATAATATAACTTTGCCACTATTCCATCAATCAAGAGGTGAACTCTGTTTCCTTTCCTCTTGAATTTTTTCTGGCCTTTTGACTTGTTCTGACTACTATGGAAGCAACAGGTGATAACAAGACTTGGCCATAGAGGTCTTGAGCCTTCTGCTTTCAACCTCACTTTCTTGCTCTGCTGTGATTGCCCTATAAGGAAGCCTGGGTCAGCCCTCTTGAGGATAAAGCATCACTGAATCATGGTGATAATCCTTTTAATATGTTGTTGAATTAATTTTGTTTGTTCTGTTGAGGATTTTTTAATGTTCATATGGGATATCAAGTCTTATTAAGCCTCTGCTTATGTTACTTTCCTTATGTCCCATTGGCCAAAGCAAGTCATTTCACCAAGTCCAGAGTCACTGTAGGAGACTGCACAAGTCTTGGATAGCAAGACAATTCAAGGGGAGCCTTTACTTGACAGTCTATTACAGAATTTTCTCTGGATTCACCTAACTGGCTACTCTTTTTCAGTATCTTTTGCTTGGTTCTTTCTTGTCTCCTTGACCTCCAACATCCGCATGCCTTTGTCTTGAGAATTCAAATGCAGAATTATTCCCTTGGCAATCTTACTCAGTTTTATAACTTTAAACATTTAGTCACTGATGGATTTTAAATATATGAAACCACCCCAGTCCTCTCCTCAGAGCTCCAGACTCATATATCCAGCTTCCTGCTTAGTGTTTCCACATGGATAACACACCCACAAGGTTCAGTTAGACCCCTCCTGAAATTTTCTCCCAAACCTTACCCCTCATATTTTTTGCTCATCTTTAGGAAATGGTAAGTCCATCTTTTGAAATTAAAATCTTTAAAGGCGTCCTGTCTTTTCATTTCATTTTTGGTCCATCAGCAAATTCTGTTGGCTCCATCTTTAAAATATACTCAGAATCTGACCACTATTCATTACCTTCATAGTAACTACTGTAGTCTAACCTTTGATCATCTCACACCTGGGTTATTGTAGTAGCCTCCTAATTAGTTTTAAACTGGTTCTGCTTTTCTTTACTACAGTCTATAGGCCACTGGGCAACCAGGATGTTCCTTTAAATTATAAACCTAGAAAAAAATGTCAGTAGCTATAGAAGCATAATTTTTCAGTGTCTCCAAATCCTCACATAGAAACAAGATAAATAATTAAAACCAAAAACCCATGGCAGCATTTACAAAAAAACCCACATTACCAGATAGCTCCAAGAAATCCAAAAAATGAGTAAATCCAAACAGCTACAAGACTTGCATGGCATTTACATCAGTGTGAAAGAAAGCAAAAAGACACAACTGAGATAACATTTGTAAAGAAAGGAAAAGAACCCCCGAATAACTAATGTTTTCACTGCAAAGTATGGGGAAACAATTTGACAAAAGCACATGAATCACATTTTCGTATTTTATTATGGTCGGTTAACCACCGAACATGTTTTTGATGTAGTGTCCAGTGATTCATTAGTTACATATAACACACAGTGCACATAACAACACATGCCCTCCTTATTCCTTACACCATACACAAAGATATAAACTCAAAATGATTGAAAGACCTCAATGTGAGACAGGAATCTATCAAAATTCTAGAGGAGAACATAGGCAGTAATCTATTTGATATCAACCACAGTAACTTCTTTCAAGACACATCTCCAAAGACAAGGGAAACAAAAGCAAAAATGAACTTTTAGGATTTCATCAAGATAAATGTTCTGCACAGCAAAGGAAACAGTCAACAAAACTAAGAGGCAACCCACAGAAAGGGAGAAGATATTTGCAAATGACATTACAAATAAAGGGCTGGTAGCCAAGATCCATAAAGAATTTATCAAACTCAACATTCAGAAAAAAAAAGTCAAAAAAGGGGCAGAAGACATGAACAGACACTTCTCCAAAGAAGACATACAAATGGCTAACAGACACATGTAAAAATGCTCCACATCACTAGCCGTCAGCGATTTACAAATGAAAAACACAATGAGACACCACCTTACACCAGTTAGAATAGCAAAATTAACAAGACAGGGAACAACAAATGTTGGTAAGGATGTGGAGAAAGGGGAACCCTCTTCCACTATTGGTAGGAATGCAAGCTGGTACAACCACTCTGGAAAACAGCATGGAGGGTCCTCAAAAAGTTGAAAATCGAGCTACCTTATGACCCAGCAATTGCACTACTAGGTATTTACCCCAAAGATACAGATGTAGTGAAAAGAAGGGGCACTTGCACCCCAGTGTTCATAGCAGCAACGTCCATAATAGCCAAACTGTGGAAGGAGCCAGTATGCCCTTCAACAGATTAATGGATAAAGAAGATGTGGTCCAGTTTCTGCAAAGAAGACATCCACATGGCCAACAGACACATGAAAAAGTGCTCAATATCATTCGGCCTCAGGAAAGTACAAATCAAAACCACAGTGATACCACCTCACACCAGTCAGAATGGCTAATATTAACCAGTCAGGAAACAACAGGTGTTGGTGAGGATGCAGAGAAAGGGGATCCTTCCTATATTGTTAGTGGGAATGCAAACTAATGCAGCCACTCTGGAAGAAAGTATAGAGATTCCTCAGATAGTTAAAAATAGAGCGACCCTATGACCCAGCAATTGCATACTGGGTATTTACCCTAAGGATACAGATGTAGTGATCCAAAGAGGCACTTGTACCTGAATGTTTATAGCAGCAATGTCCACAATAGCCAAACTATGGAAAGAACCTAGATGTCCATCAACAGATGAATGGATAAAGAAGACGTGGTGTGTGTGTGTATGTATGTGTGTGTATATGGCACACATATATGTATGTGTGTGTATATGGCACATATATATATATGAATGGATAAAGAAGATGTGTTGTCAGTAGCCAAACTGTGGAAAGAACCAAGATGCCCTTCAATGGACGAATGGATAAGGAAGATGTGGTACATAAACACGATGGAGTATTATGCCTCCATCAGAAAGGATCAGTACCCAACTTTTGTAGCAACATGGATGGGACTGGAAGAGATTATGCTGAGTGAAATAAGTCAAGCAGAGTCAAGTATCTTATGGTTTCACTTATTTGTGGAGCATAACAAAGAACATGGAGGACATGGGGAGATGGAGAGGAGAAGGGAGTTGAGTGAAACTGGAAGAGGAGATGAACCATGAGAGACTATGGACTCTGAAAAACAACTAGAGGGTTTTGAAGGGGTGGGGGATGGGAGGTTGGGGAACCAGGTGGTGGGTAATAGGGAGGGCACATATTGCATGGAGCCCTGGGTGTGGTGCAAAAACAATGAATACTGTTACGCTGAAAATAAATTAAAAAAAAAACCCACGTAAAAAATGAGGATAAAAAGAAAAAAAAGATGTGGTGTGTGTGTACACATATACATACATATATATGTACATATACATATATACATACATATATATACATATGTATATATAATCTATTTTATATATATACATATATATACATATACATTATATATACATATACACATATATATATGTATATATGTATACATATATACATATATATATGTACATATAATGAAATACTGTGCAGCCATCAAAACCCCTGAAATCCTGCCATTTGCAATGACATGGGTGGAGCCAAAGGGTATTAGGCTAAGGTAAATAAGTCAGTCACAGAAAGACAATTATCATAGGATCTCTCTTATGTGAGGAATTTAAGAGGCAAGGCGAGGGGTTGTGGGGGGAAAGGAGGGAAAAAATGAAACAAGATGGGACCAGGGAGGGGGCCATATCTTAAGAGACTCTTAATCTCAGGAAACAAACTGAGGGTTTCTGGAGTTGGGGTGGGGCAGGGAGGAATAGGGTGGCTGGGTGATGGACATTGGGGAGGGTATGTGCTATGGTGAGTGCTGTGAATTGTGTAAGACTGATGAATCACAGACCTGTACCCCTGGAACAAATAATACATTATATGTTAATAAAAATAAAAATTTAAAAAAAAAGACTCAAAGACTGCCAGTGTTTTTTAAAAGGAATCAGTAGCCAACTTAAAAGTTTTCTACTGGACAAAGATAGGACAATTTGAGCTTCCAAAAGTAAAATTATTGTAACTAATTGAACTTGGTAACCTGATAGTAGATGAACTGTTTCCTTATTAAATTATTGTAACTAATAAATGAAAATTATTCTTTTTCTCCTCCTCCAGTTACCCCTCCCCTTTCCAGAAAAATTTAATCCTGAAGTCATTAGATGAGAGAACTGAAGCAGCCATCTGCACCAGGGAGATGGCTGGAGGTAGCAGTGGCACAGTGAGGGATGGCAGACCCTGAATTGACTGAGGTGGACAGTCACGCAGGAGTAAGAGGGGTGGCCAGATGTGGAGGCTCAGAGCACAGCCAGAGCAAGGGGGCTTCTATGTGCGATGGGCACCACAGCCTGGTGTGGTGGGTCAGAGCAGAATGAGGGCAGCCCCTCTATGGATGGGCATCTGGGCACAATCTGTCAGAGCCAAAATAAAGAGGGAAGTCTGACAAAGGCTGTTGAAAACCAAGCAGGGTGAGAAAGCATTACCATTCCGACTGGAGAGTCAGAGCCCAAGGGGACATAATAGCATGCATATAGAAACAAAGATGGGGGGCACCTGGGTTAAAGCCTCTGCCTTCGGCTCATGTCATGATCCCAGGGTCCTGGGATTGAGCCCCACATCGGGCTCTCTGCTCCATGGGGAGCCTGCTTCCTCCTCTCTCTCTGCCTGCCTCTCTGCCTAGTTGTGATTTCTCTCTGTCAAATAAATAAAATATTAAAAAAAAAAAAAAAGAAACAAAGATGGGAGGCACCTGGGTGCCTCATTCAGTTAAGCACCAGCCTTAGACTTAGGTCTTGATCTTGGAGTCTTGGGATCTAGTCCCATGTCAGGTTCCCTTCTTAGCAGGAAGTCTGCTTCTCCCTCGACCCTTCCCCTGCTCTTTTTTTTCCCCTCTCTCTCTCAAATAAATAAAATCTTGAAAGAGAGAAAGAAAGGAAGGAAGAAAAAGGAAAAAAGAAAGGAAGGGTGGATGGATGGGTGATAAATTACATGTGGGGAACTGGTCAAATACATAAAATAAAGTTAAGAATGATGAAAGGAAGATTGCTCACTGTTGGAGAAGAGTTAAAAATATCCAGGGCAAAGGCAAGGAAAGCAAGGGCAAAAATGAACTATTGGGATTTCATCAAGATCAAAAGCTTTTGCACAGCAAATGAAACAGTTAACAAAACCAAAACACAACTGACAGAATGGGAGAAGATATTTGCAAACGACATATCAGATAAAGGGCTAGTATCCAAAATCTATAAGGAACTTAGCAAACTCAACACCCAAAGAACAAATAATCCAATCAAGAAATGGGCAGAGGACATGAACAGACATTTCTGCAAAGAAGACATCCAGATGGCCAACAGACACATGAAAAAGAGCTCCACATCACTCGGCATCAGGGAAATACAAATCAAAACCACAATGAGATATCACCTCACACCAGTCAGAATGGCTAAAATTAACAAGTCAGGAAATGACAGATGCTGGCGAGGATGTGGAGAAAGGGGAACCCTCCTCCACTGTTGGTGGGAATGCAAGCTGGTGCAACCACTCTGGAAAACAGCATGGAGGTTCCTCAAAATGTTGAAAATAGAACTACCCTATGACCCAGCAATTGCACTACTGGGTATTTACCCTAAAGATACAAACATAGTGATCCGAAGGGGCACATGTACCCGAATGTTTATAGCAGCAATGTCTACAATAGCCAAACTATGGAAAGAACCTAGATGTCCATCAATAGATGAATGGATAAAGAAGATGTGGTATATATGCACAATGGAATACTATGCAGCCATCAAAAGAAATGAAATCTTGCCATTTGCGATGACGTGGATGGAACTAGAGCATATCATGCTTAGTGAAATAAGTCAATCAGAGAAAGGCAACTATCATATGATCTCCCTGATATGAGGACATGGAGAAGCAACATGGGGGGTTAGGGGGATAGGAGAAGAATAAATGAAACAAGATGGGATTGGGAGGGAGACAAACCATAAATGACTCTTAATCTCACAAAACAAACTGGGGGTTGCTGGGGGGAGGTGGGATTTGGAGAGGGGGAGGGGGCTATGGACATTGGGGAGGGGAGGCGAACCATAAGAGACTATGGACTCTGAAAAGCAACCTGAGGGTTTTGAAGGGGCAGGGGTGGGAAGTTGGGGGAACAGGTGGTGGGTAATAGGGAGGGCACGTTTTGCATGTAGCACTGGGTGTTGTGCAAAAACAATGAATACTGTTACGCTGAAAAAAATAAATAAAATGGAAAAAAGATATCCAGGGACAATAGAAAGACCCTGTAGCAAATTGGAATTATAGGTATTGGTTTTAATTGTATTTTCCAATATATAGAAATAGAAATATAGATCTATATAGAAATATAGATGTAAACGTGTAGATATATATATGATATTTATTTCAAATATTTATTTATAAAATAATATACACGTTTCCTAGCTCTTCCCACTGAGAGCGAGGGCCTGGGAATAGCAACATCCCGATAGCAGTGAGCACATCAAGTACACCCATGTAAGTGAAGGCAAGGTGGTTCCTTAAAAGGGATAGATGGGTTCTTTTTCTATAAGAAGGGATGCTGGCAGGTAAAGATGAAAGATGTGCAATATAGGAGGCAGTGTATGTACACGGATTTTTTTGATCTTATGTAGAGATTCCTTAGGCTCTTATATTTTGAAATAAAGCCTTCAACATATTACGTAAAAATAGAAGGAGAACCAATTGCCCTGAATTTAGACTATGTACATTTCAAATCGAGAAAGTGAAAGAAAAAAATGTTAATGTGTTCATGTCTTCTGTCCATCATACTAAAGAGCAACATATTCTAAAGTGGGCCCAATCTCCTTACATTTTTCAAATCATCCCTGTGATCCTAATGAACTGACCAAAACTTGACTGTGATACAGATTAGGGCTTCTTACAGAAATTTATTTACATTTCACATTTACCAATGACAGTTGAAGTTGGAGTTGTTGTGGGAATTAATGTTTAAGTTTTGAGAAGAAAGTATTTGACCTTACAACATTCTCCACAAAGCTATTTATCTGACAGATAATATTCGTGTTGTAGGTTAGGAGTTACAAAGCCTCTACTTTTTCTTTTCATGCTAGAAAATTTTTCTGCCAGAAGTAACTCAGATAACAATTTCCGTACTAAAAACTGCACCCTCTAAACAGCTTCTTTTCTTCCCCTATAGGGAAAATATAATTTTCAGGGCCTAAGTCCTGACAGTCTGTAATTATTCATAGTATGAATCAAAATCTGATGGTTTTCTCCTTGAGAGGGGCTATATTATTTGTGGTACTTCTGTGGAGGCAGGGAATGAAACAGAGTTTTATCTCATGTTACCAAAGCATCCCCTTGATTTGGCATTCTTCCTTGAAGGGTAGGTTCATATGAATCCCAGATTTGATTTACCTCAGGGTGAAATACAAGCCTCTTGTATTCTGTGAATTAAAATGGTCCTTTTGCCTCCCTAAGTACCCCTGGTTTTCAGTGGAATGTGACCATTCTTGGTAAGACTACTGCTAGATTCATATGCATCCATGGCTATGGCTGGATATTTAGTTACATGGTGTGCAGGCTTTATTCAGCCAAAAGCTGAAGTGGCTACTTATCTATCACACGATAAAGTTCGCTGCCAATATTCCTCAACATGATAAGGTCAGTAACTTTAATCGGATGGGACTCCAGCCCATATTTGATTGAAGGGGAAAGAAGTATGTTGTTCTTATTCTATTTCTGTGTTTTTTATATTCCCTTTTTCCTTTTGTTGGATTGAGACCTTCTGTCAATGAATAGTAATAATAGTTGATCATTTATTGAATGTCTACTTTACTCCCAAATGGTGTTAGGTACATTACATTAATTACTTTCAATCTTTAATAGGTGTTAGGTACATTACATTAATTGCTTTCAATCTTCAAAAGCTGTTAAAGGGGAAAAATATATATATTTACATGTAATATAAATATGTATTATTCTATGGTATTGTTTATTTGTGAATAAAATGTCCTTATTGAATTGATTAATATGGTTTGGATACAAAAGCATGAGATTTGAGGACCAAAGGGCTAGTCCTAGTAATAACTTTTACCAGTTGTGAGACCTTGGGAAAGTCACTGAAGTTGTCTGAGCCTTAGTTTCTTCATTTTTCAAATGGGAAAAATACTAATGGACATTGTTTTCATAGGATTACATAAAATCATGTACATTAATGTATTTGGTAACCTATGAAGTTATGGATATTATTAAGATTAGAGAAGAAATTTTTTCTTAGTACACTAATCATTAAGCATCTTTTGAGTGCATTTATGTTAACATATTAGGTGCTGTGGATAGGCAATGAACAGGTAGACAGGAGCCCTCTTTCATGCAGTTAAGACTGTGCTTCTGCACTGTTCAATAAAATAGCTTCTAGCCACAAGTGGGCATTTAAATTATTAAGATTAAATACAACATAAGGGGCACCTGGGTGATTCATTTGGTTAAACATCTGACTCTTGATTTAGGCCTAGATAATGATCTCAGGGTTGTGAGGTCAAGCCCTGCAAGGGGCTCTGTGCTGAGCATGAAGCCTGCTTAAGATTCTCTCTCTGGGGAAAAAAAAGAAAAAGATTCTCTCTCTGCCCTTCACCACCCCCAACCCCCACTTGCACACTCTCTCATAAATATAAATAAATAAATAAATAATACAACTTAAAATTTAGCTCCTCAGTGATACTAACTATACTTCAGGTGCATAATGGCCACATTTGCCTAGCAGCCACCATAGTGGGCAGTACAGATACAGAACATTCCCATCATTGCTAAAAGTTCTGTTGCAAACCTCTCCATGGGAAAGACTTGTGATGAGTGATTTAAAGGACTAGTCAAATCAGAAAAAGCAATGTCTGAGCTGAAAACTCAGGGATAAGTAGAAATTTTCTAGATAATGTGGAGTTGAGGAAAGCATCTCAGAAGGAATGAAAGAAGAGTGTTTTCAAGGACACTGAAGGGGAAGAAGAGGGTGATTTTGATAGAAGGACTTCATGTACATAGATGCTGTGTGGCAGGATTAGCCCTACATAGGAGGAATTAGTCTTCCTTGATTGTAACAGGAGAAACAAAGGAAGGTATGGCTGAAATGCAAATAGGTTTGTAGATTTTGTGGCAGAAAGTGAGGATTTTCCTGTTCCAGTAGTTCCATTTTCATTCTGAAGTGTAAGATCTTTTTTTGAAAGCAAGAGGGGAAAGGAAGTGATGGAGTTTTGAAGAGAATGAATAACATATGAAGCAAGTCTTTGTGGAGAGTTGGAGAGTGAGGATGCTAGATGGATTCACTAAGATCCTGAATGTGTGGTCATACCAAGATCAGAGATGGAAAAGGCTGGCAGATGTTCATTATCCAGCCAACTAAATTAATACATCAAGACACTGAGAATGGTGCCTACAGAAAGAGTTAAACATTAGTGACTATTACCACTGCTGGGGTTTGACTAGTAGGAGTAACAAACAGAACAGCAGAGAGGGAATGGAGCATGCTTGCCAGAAAGTGACTATAATGATGGCCTACAGAATCTATCATAGGTAAAAATGGAAGTGAGACAGCAGGGGAGTGATGTGTAGGGGAGAAGTAGAGAGGTCTGGGAGTATGTCTGGTGAATATTTGTTGGTGGGCTACTTAAGCAAATAAGTGGAAAGGAGAGGACTGCTCAGAATAAGGTATATAAAACAGAAGAAGGAAGGGCTACAAAGAAATATTACACATACTTCACTCACGAATGAATCCCACAGTCTAAGTAATGTGTGTTATTTCCTGGTGAAAAGCAAATAATTGCTCCGTTGCCTAAGTAAATGACATCATCAGTGGCAGGCAATCCCCAAATGGCTTGTAAACTGAAACATGGGGAGTTTGACATTTTGAGAGTTTTCAATGCTTACAACATGATATCCAAGTCTACCTTGAAGATTTAAATCAAAATATGAAAACCCAGAGTTTCTTATACTCATTTTCTCTGCCCGCATAGTCTCACCTTCTCCCCATCTGCAGTTCTGTTCTAGTTTAAGTGCCAAAAAGCAACTGATGGTAGCTGTTGTTTTAGCTAATCTACCGTCCTCTAGTTCTGTTTTGTGCCATGAGGACGAGGTCGATATTCATGAATTTAAGTAATATCAACCTGATTAGTGGTTTGTTTTTTCCTCCTCAGAGCTGCTCTGTGAAGCAGTTTCTAATACAATAATGAAAGTAACTTTTGTCTCAAAACGTTGAGGAAAATGAAATATTATAGTCTAATTCGTTAAAGTCATTCTTCCCTTTCATTTTATTTTGAAGGCTTCAGCGATTAGCTAAAGATCTTCTAAAACAACTACAAGTACAAGACAGTGGCTCATGGGCAAACAATAAAGTTTCTGCTTTAGATCGGACCCTAGGCGAGATCACTAGAATTTTGGAAAAAAAGGTATGTAACTAATCTCTTGCCTTGCTTGGCCTTAATCTTTGTGATTCTTTCTCACTGTGACAGGGCATACATAGGACTATAAGGCTGACTCTCATTTATGCATTTCGTCTGTGTTTCCAAAACCTGGTCAACCACTGATCAATGTTTTTTTTTTCCTTTCCTTAATTAAACTGATGTTGTTTTCAGTCATTTTAATTGAAATCCTCAATAGCAAAAATATGATCATTGGCTCAATCATATTTTTCCCCATACAAACAAAAACAAAATTATTTTAAATGGAATCACAGTAATGAAAGTATACAATTTTATGGCAGAAAACATAAAACTTTGAATTATGGAACTCATGAATCACAACCAGATTTCTGCAAAGCACCAATTTCCTTACAGTTGCCAACAGAAAATTTGGCAGTTTTCTTTAGTGACTTAGAGACAGTAAATGTTCTTGTGATAGTTAAAAAATTCTTAATGATATCTAAAATATTTATTATTCAATATAGAAAAATTTCAATGCACAATGAAGTTAACTCCCTATAGAACCCACTGTTGACATTTTATTGTATTTTCTTCTTACGTTTTATTGTACATTTCTCACATAATTTTATCTGGCTGATTTTATCATAAATTTTTTCTCATGTCTTTAAAACTTCCTTGTAGCCAAATGAACATATCACAATTTATGCAATTTATATCACTTAGTTGGTTTCTAATTTTTCCATTTGATATAATGGCCATCTTTGTTTATTACCTGCATTTTTTTTTGTTTTTTGTTTTCTGGGTTTAAATTTATAATATTTGAGATACACAAAAGAATGTAGTGATAAAAATAACCTAAATTTAATGAACAGCTGTGAATTCACCACCCAACTTAAAAACTGGACTGTTCCCAGTACACCTGTGGTTCCTAGTATGATTCTTCCACCCCCATTCCCGTCGCTGCTCCCTTTGAAGGAAATACTATACGGTATTAAAGGGGTATCTTTTCTTTGTTTTTTAATAGCCTTTCTCTTTATCACATTTCAGATGTATTAAGTAATATATTATTTAGTTTTGCTTATATTTGACCTTTATAAAATATCATACTGTAGACTTCTATGATTTTTTTCAATCAAAATTATGATTCTAAGTTTTATTTAGGCTTATAAATGTATGTTTTTCATTTATTTTCTCTATTGTGATTGAGTACTTCATTGTGTTAATAATACAGTTTTTTAATCCATTTTCCTGACATGGACATTGTTTTCCAGATTTGAATTCAGTCAGAGTTGAAATGTGTATCAGTTTGTGTATGTGAGAGAGAAAAGAAACTGAGCAGTTAGACTGATAAGAACAGATAATACACTTGATCTTAGCCAAAAGGCCAAGAAGCGATGAAACTGAGCAGTTAGAGACAGTGCTGCTGCAGCATTCTTGTATCAGAGCAAATGAACAAATTTCTCCAAAGTGGGGAGTCTCAGACTTTAGTCTACATCAGAATCATTAGGACTTGATAAAACACAGCCCACCTTGGGTTTCTGATTCATTAGTTCTGCAATGGGTCTGAAGAATTTTTATTTCACCGGTGATACTGATGCTGCTGGTCCAAGCATCATATTTTGAGAATCATTGCTCTTGTCTAGGGCATACACCTCAGGGGTGGAATTACTGGATTCTCAGGCATATTCACAAGATGGTGTTCAGCTGCATTTTGGCGTCAGACTGTACAGTCCTCTGTAGGAAATGAAAGCAGCATTTTCACTGAGGCATTGTGGCAGAGCCACAAAGAGTCAGTTCTGTGGAACACATCCCTTTCAGAGTGTCAGAGTTCAGACATGTGCTAGGTGGGAGTGTTTGGAGATTTGGTATACCTTGGACAAAATCTCTATTTTAAAAATTAGCACCGATTATTTTTATAACGGGTACTTATACGTTGAACTAAAAGGGAGTTACTTGAAGATACCACTATGTGCACTTTATCTCATGAATATTGTTTTATATTGAAGTAATCAGAGAATTTTTGAGGAAAAAGTAAAATGATCTGTATAAGAAAAGTATTCGGTATGAAAATCTAAGTAAAGTTATTTCATTCACAAAGGGGCAATTTACTGGAATACCACTGATTCCTTATAATTTTGGGGAGAAAAATGTAGTCTGGCTCCTGGTCTAAATGGTCTGTGTCAGAAGCCTTGCTGTAAAGCTGTCCTCAGAGTATACACTGCAGGACCACCTGAGAGTCTAAACTTAACTACAGTAAGATCCTTTTGCTATTTTTATAACTAAAATCCCTTTTACCTAGCCAAGACAGACTCACTTTATGTGGAATTCTGTTCATAGAGTTATACTGACATTTTAGTGTAATTCAGCTGATATTTATGATTTCAGTTTAGGAATTGTAAATAACCATTCGTTTTTGTTTGGAAAACTGCCTGGAGTAAGAAAATCATTAGAGCCAAAGTACCCAGTGAAGGAATTGAAGATAGCCTAGAAGTGACAAGGGTGGGCCTGGTAGAACTTGGGCAAGCACTCCCTGAGGAATGGTGAGAGATGAATCTTGAGGTCTTTACCTTCTTTTTTTTTTTTTTTTGGCTCCCTGATGAGCAGGGAGCCCGATGTGGGGCTCGATCTCAGGACCCTGGGATCGTGACCTGAGCCGAAGGCTGGGCTTTAACCCACTGAGCCACCCAGGCGCCCCGAGGTCTTTACCTTCTTAATTGAGATCTCAACACACTGATGCTTTTTGTTAATGCTTTGATAGAGTTTATACAGTTTTCCTTAGATACTTCTCCTGGAATTCTGAGAACTACTTTAGAGATAGCAGGTTAAACTTTGTGATGCACAAAAACACTCTTGTAATGAAAGATCAGGGAACTGTGGAAACATGCCTATTAGTACTTACCATTTGTGTCAGGTCCCTTCTTACTTTTCAGGTTCTCTGATTCTGTTTAGAAATAAGCCTGTAAGCTGTGTTGTATATGTTACAGTTTTTAATGAACTCCACCCAATTCTGCAAGAAATACAATGGTCTGGGGAACTTGCACCCACTCTACCAACAAAAACATCTAAAAATGCTGGTTTTTATGTCCCATTTTTATGCCTCTTTATTTGTTTCTCTTGACTAACTGCAATGGCTAGCACCTCCATTACAGTGTTGGGTAGAAGTGGTAAGAAGAGACATCATTGTGTTACTCTGGTCTTAGGGAGACAATGTTGAGTATTTCAAAGTTAGGCCTCTCATCAGCTATAGGTCTTCCTTAGATGCTGTTTATCACATTGACAAATTGGCTTGAGTTTCTATTTGTATCATGAATGATTGGCAAATTGTGTTAAATACTTGTTTAACATTATAACCTAATTAAATGATTAAAAAATACTGGGAAAAATTTAAAGTAACTTTCTTAAAAACATCAAATTGCTAAGAAAAAATTGAAGAATTGCGCCCCCCCCAAGAAAAAAGAATTTAGGAAGTTGTATTCAGTTATAACTGAATCCCCCAAGACTTATGATTTGCAAGCCCCATGGGGTAGGGAAGAAAAGTAAAAGCTTAAGGGTTGCCTAAGGTATGATATCTAATAGGTTTTCTGTTTACAGAGATAAGACCACCATAACCTATTCTGTGATATAATCATGAACCGACTTACCTCATTCTTAGAGACTGCAAAGAAAATGCTATGGCATAGTGCAGAAGTTATAACTATAATCCAGCCCTGGAGTAGACTTTCAGCCCAAACTCACATCACCTGTATCATTTCAAATGGTGAATTGAATCTGAAGTAGTCCCAGATTGATTAGTGGTATCCCTAGATACTTGGCAGAAGGAAATGCAAGTCCTCACTTAAAGAAGACACCTTTAATCCTGGGCCTTAGATCATTTCTGTCAAATAATTTTACAAGAACAGATAGCCACAGCCAAAAAAAAAAAGGTGTGCAAAAGTAAATAAATCATTATGAGTTATAACAAGCAGAAACTAGAATTGCAAGTCTTTGTAAATACCAGTTACAGATTATAAAACTATGATTTTTATCTTCTAAGGAAATAAAAGGATTGAAAATATCTACACATATGGACAGAGTATGTAAATCAGAATAGTTCTACTGATGCCAATTAATAAAGCTAGACAAAATATAAACTGGAACTGAATTGCTAACAAAATAGTAAAGAATTACTGGGCTGAGATCTGGAAACAAGGCACTTTGGGGCTGGGTACAATTGGTGATCCAAAAGAAGTGGATAAGAAGCAGAGTAATATTTTTGACATTATTGCAAAACTGGTGGATTAAAAGTGTTGTAGTCTGCAAAGAGTGATAGTTTAACTTCTTCTTTGCCAATTTGGATGCTAAGATATGTGGAAAACCCAAAAGACTCCACTCCAAAACTGCTAGAACTTGTACAGGAATTTAGTAAAGTGTCAGGATATAAAATCAATGCACAAAAATCAGTTGCATTTCTCTACACCAACAACAAGACAGAAGAAAGAGAAATTAAGAAATCAATCCCGTTTACAATTGCACCCAAAATTATAAGATACCTAGGAATACACCTAACCAAAGAGGCTAAGAATCTATACTCAGAAAACTATAAAGTACTCATGAAAGAAACTGAAGACACAAAGAAATGGAAAAATGTTCCATGCTCATGGATTAGAAGAACAAATATTGTGAAAATGTCTATGCTACCTAAAGCAATCTACACATTTAATGCAATCCCTATCAAAATACCATCCATTTTTTTCAAAGAAATGGAACAAATAATCCTAAAATTTATATGGAACCAGAAAAGACCTCGAATAGCCAAAGGAATATTGAAAAAGAAAGCCGAAGTTGGTGGCATCACAATTCCGGACTTCAAGCTCTATTACAAAGCTGTCATCATCAAGACAACATGGTACTGGCACAAAAACAGACACATAGATCAACGGAACAGAATAGAGAGCCAGAAATAGACGCTCAACTCTATGGTCAACTAATCTTCAACAAAGCAGGAAAGAATGTCTAGTGGAAAAAAGACAGCCTCTTCAATAAATGGTGTTGGGAAAATTGGACAGCCACATGCAGAAAAATGAAACGGGACCATTTCCTTACACCACACACGAAAATAGACTCCAAATGGATGAAGGACCTCAACGTGAGAAAGGAATCCATCCATCAAAATCCTTCAGGAGAACACAGGCAACAACCTCTTCAACCTCAGACGCAGCAACATCTTCCTCGGAACATCGCCAAAGGCAAGGGAAGCAAGGGCAAAAATGAACTATTGGGATTTCATCAAGATCAAAATCTTTTGCACAGCAAATGAAACAGTTAACAAAACCAAAACACAACTGACAGAATGGGAGAAGATATTTGCAAATGACATATCAGATAAAGGGCTAGTGTCCAAAATCTATAAAGAACTTAGCAAACTCAACACCCAAAAAATAAATAATCCAATCAAGAAATGGGCAGAGGACATGAACAGACATTTCTGCAAAGAAGACATCCAGATGGCCAACAGACACATGAAAAAGAGCTCCACGTCACTCGGCATCAGGGAAATACAAATCAAAACCACAATGAGATATCACCTCACACCAGTCAGAATGGCTAAAATTAACAAGTCAGGAAATGACAGATGCTGGCGAGGATGTGGAGAAAGGGGAACCCTCCTCCACTGTTGGTGGGAATGCAAGCTGGTACAACCACTCTGGAAAACAGCATGGAGGTTTCTCAAAATGTTGAAAATAGAACTACCCTATGACCCAGCAATAGCACTACTGGGTTTTTACCCCAAAGATACAAACGTAGTGATCCGAAGGGGCATGTGCACCCGAATGTTTATAGCAGCAATGTCTACAATAGCCAAACTATGGAAAGAACCTAGATATCCATCAACAGATGAATAGATAAAGAAGATGTGGTATATATACACAATGGAATACTATGCAGCCATCAAAAGAAATGAAATCTTGCCATTTGCGATGATGTGGATGGAACTAGAGGGTATCATGCTTAGTGAAATAAGTCAGTCGGAGAAAGACAATTATCATATGATCTCCCTGATATGAGGAAGTGGAGATGCAGCATCGGGGGTTGGGGGGTAGGAGAGGAATAAATGAAACAAGGTGGGATCAGGAGGGAGACAAACCAAAAGGGACTCTTAATCTCACAAAACAATCTGAGGGTTGCTGGGGGGAAGGGGGTTGGGAGAGGGGGGTGGGGTTATGGACATTGGGGAGGTTATGTGCTATGGTGAGTGCTATGAAGTGTGTAAACCCAGACCTGTACCCCTGGGGATATAAATACATTATATGTTTATTAAAAAAATAAAAAAATAGTTAAAAAATTTTTTTAGAAAGTGTTGTAGTCTAGGACTGTCAAGGGTAGATTGGAAGTATGCCAGTCATTGCACAGACCACAGCTTAACTTCAGATCATCTGGGTGGCTGGGGAAAAAAAAAAAAAAAAAAAGAGTTGTTGGGGAAAAAAAAAAGTGATCTTGGATTGCTAATACCCCAGGTGCCTAACAGAAGCAAATGGGAAATCTATTGTGAAGAAAGATAAGATCAACCTAAGTCTCAATTATTTCGACAAAATAAGTTTCAAATACAGTGTCTGACAGAGAAAAGTAGTTAACCATATAAAGGGACAAGGTAACATGGATAAAAATCAGTGGAAACAGACCAGTGGGGCTATGCTTGCTATGTTCACGAATGTAAGTATTAACCATTTTTTAAAAGGTATAGCACATTTGAAAGAAAATAGAAATTCAAGAACTAAATGTTTTGGTAATCAAAATTAAGAAAACTATACATCATGTAACAGTAAAATAAACCCACTGAAGAGAAAATAAGTATATTCTAAGTCCTAAGACTAAAACATGGAAAGAATATATGAAAAATACAGAAAAGAATAGAAGAAGCGTATCAAATATAGTAAGGTTTTTAATTTATGTATAATTATTCAGGAAGAGAGGAGAGAAAAAGGCAGAAGCAGTACCTGAAGTGATTCTCATTTAGAACTTTCTAAAACTTTACAAATCAACCCAGAGATTCAAGAAACCCAATAAAGCCCAAACAGTGAAAATAAAAAAGAAATCTACACCTAAACACATCATCATGAAACTGGAGGAAATCAAATTATAAGCCAATCTCATTCATGAACTTAATTCAAAATTCCTTAACAAATTTTTGGCAAACAAAATCTTGGAATGTATACGAAGAATAGTATATCACAACAGAATTGGAATTATTCAAGGTATTCAAGTTGATTTAACACTGGAAAGTCAGTCAGAGTTATCATATTAATAGGCGAAAAGAGAAAAAGATGTGAGCATCTCAAAAGACCCAGCGGAAGCATTTGATAAGTTCAGCATCAAGTCAATTCATCATTGTAAACAAAGAATAGAATACAATTTCTTTAACTCACAGATTGTATCTAAAATAAAAATGTAGCTAATTTCATAAACTAATAAGTTTAAAAAGTCTAGGATACAACAACAGTATATAAAAAATCAATCTTGTAAAAATAATCAATCTTATTTATATCATCAACAAAATATTAAGTATCTAGGAGTAAATAAATCATGTTCATGGATTGGCACCCTCACTATAGAAATATACCTTTTCACCACAAATTGATTTGTAGATTTAGTGCATTCGGAATGAAAATTCTTTATATTTTGCAATTGAAACTTTATTTTCTGGAAATTGCAATGCAGATTCTAAAATTAAAATACACAATTTCAAAGAACTAATAATGGCCAAGACACTGTTGAAAAAATAATAATATGAGAAGATTTGCTCTACCAGGTATCAGAACTTACTATAAAGTTGCAGTAGTTAAAATAATGTATTGTTGGAACAAAGATGGCAGAAACGAAGAATGGAACATACTTAATTAAATTCATATATAGTATGCTTAATGAAGAATGGGAGGCAGTTTTTTATGTATATATAGAAAAAGGAAACATGGTAAAACATTAGGGGAAAATATGGTCCCTTTTGTAAATGTTGCTCTAATGATTGAATATCCTCTTAAAAATAAAACTTGAGGGGAGTGGAGTCAAGATGGCGGAGAAGTAGCAGGCTGAGACTACATCAGGTAGCAGGTAGCAGGAGATCAGCTCCATAGCTTATCTAAACATTGCAAACACCTACAAATCCAACGGGAGATCGAAGAGAAGAAGAACAGCAACTCTAGAAACAGAAAATCAACCACTTTCTGAAAGGTAGGACTGGCGGAGAAGTGAATCTAAAACGACGGGAAGATAGACCGCGGGGGGAGGGGCCGGCTCCCGGCAAGCGGTGGAGCAACGGAGCATAAAATCAGGACTTTTAAAAGTCTGTTCCACTGAGGGACATTGCTCCAGAGGCTAAACCAGGGTGAAGCCCACGCGAGGTCAGCGTGGCACCAGGTCCCGCAGAGTCACAGAAGGATCGGGGGTGTCGGAGTGTCACAGAGCTCGCAGGTATTAGAACGGAGAAGCCGGCTGCAGAGACAGAGCCGAGGACTGAACTCTCAGCTCGGGGTTACCTTGAACTGGTCGCGGGCTGGGTGAGCTCGGAGCGCGGCTGGAGGCTGGGGATACGGGAGTGATTGGGCGCTCTCCTCTGGGGGCGCACTGAGGAGTGGGGCCCCAGGCTCTCGGCTCCTCCGGGCCGGAGACTGGGAGGCCGCCATTTTCATTCCCGTCCTCTAGAACTCTACGGAAAGCGTTCAGGGAACAGAAGCTCCCAAAAGCGAACCCGAGCCGATTACTTAGTCCGGCCGCCGGTAAGGGCGGTGCAATCCCGCCTCGGGCAAAGACACTTGAGAGACACTACAACAGGCCCCTCCCCCAGAAGATCAACAAAATATCCAGCCAGGACGAAGTTCATCTATCAAGGAAAGTAGGTTCCATTCCTAATACAGCAGCCCAATTCCAGAGGAGGAGAAAGCAAAGCACGGAACTCATGGCTTTCTCCCCATGATTCTTTAGTCTTGCGGCTACTTCAATTTTTTTTTTCTTTTTTCAATTTTTTTTCTTTTTTCTTCTTCTGCTAAATTTTTTAAAACTTTTACCCTTTTCTTTTTTAATGTTTTTTGATTAGTTTATCTAAATATATAAATTTTTTCTTTCTTTTTTATATTTTTTCTTTATTTGTTTTATTTTTTAAATTTTTTTCTTTTTTTTTTTCTGAACCTCTTTTTATCCCCTTTCTCCCCCCGACAATTTGGGGTCTCTTCTCATTTGGTTACAGCGCATTTTTCTGGGGTCTTTGCCACCCTTTTAGTATTTTATTTGCTCCTTCATATCCTCTTATCTGGACAAAATGACAAGGCGGAAAAAATCACCACAAACAAAAGAACAAGAGACAGTACCGAAGGCTAGGGACCTAATCAACACAGACATTGGTAATATGTCAGATCAAGAGTTCAGAATGACGATTCTGAACATTCTAGCCGGGCTCGAAAAAGGCATGGAAGATATTAGAGAAACCCTCTCTGGAGATATAAAAGCCCTTTCTGGAGAAATTAAAGAACTAAAATCTAACCAAGTTGAAATCAAAAAAGCTATTAATGAGGTGCAATCAAAAATGGAGGCTCTCAAAAAAAAAAAAATGGAGGCTCTCACTGCTAGGATAAATGAGGCAGAAGAAAGAATTAGTGATATAGAAGACCAAATGACAGAGAATAAGGAAGCCGAGCAAAAGAGGGACAAACAGCTACTGGACCAGGAGGGGAGAATTCGAGAGATAAGTGACACCATAAGACGAAACAACATTAGAATAATTGGGATTCCAGAAGAAGAAGAAACAGAGAGGGGAGCAGAAGGTCTATTGGAGAGAATTATTGGAGAGAATTTCCCTAATATGGCAAAGGGAACAAGCATCAAAATCCAGGAGATGCAGAGAACCCCCCTCAAAGTCAACAAGAATAGGTCCACACCCCGTCACCTAATAGTAAAATTTACAAGTCTTAGTGACAAAGAGAAAATCCTGAAAGCAGCCCGGGAAAAGAAGTCTGTAACATACAATGGTAAAAATATTAGATTGGCCTCAGACTTATCCACAGAGACCTGGCAGGCCAGGAAGAGCTGGCATGATATATTCAGAGCACTCAACGAGAAAACCATGCAGCCAAGAATACTCTATCCAGCTAGGCTATCATTGAAAATAGAAGGAGAGATCAAAAGCTTCCAGGACAAACAAAAACTGAAAGAATTTGCAAACACCAAACCAGCTCTACAGGAAATATTGAAAGGGGTCCTCTAAGCAAAGAGAGAGCCTAAAAGTAGTAGATCAGAAAGGTACAGAGACAATATACAGTAACAGTCACCTTACGGGCTAATAATGGCACTAAATTCATGTCTCTCAATTGTTAACCCTGAATGTTAATGGGCTAAATGCCCCACTCAAAAGACACAGGGTATCAGAATGGATAAAAAAACAAAACCCATCAGTATGTTGCCTACAAGAAACTCATTTTAGATGTGAAGACACCTCCAGACTTAAAGTGAGGGGGTGGAAAACAATTTACCATGCTAATGGGCATCGGAAGAAAGCTGGGGTGGGAATACTTATATCAGATCAATTAGATTTTAAGCCAAAGACTATAATAAGAGATGAGGAAGGACACTATATCCTACTCAAAGGGTCTGTCCAACAAGAAGATCTAACAATTTTCAATATCTATGCCCCTAACGTGGGAGCAGCCAACTATATCCACCAATTAATAACAAAATCAAAGAAACACATCAATAATAATACAATAATAGTAGGGGACTTTAACACTCCCCTCACTGAAATGGACAGATCATCCAAGCAAAAGATCAATAAGGAAATAAAGGCCTTAAATGACACACTGGACCAGATGGACATCACAGATATATTCAGAACATTTCATCCCAAAGCAACAGAATACACATGCTTCTTAGGGCACATGGAACCTTCTCCAGAATAGATCACATCATGGGTCACAAATCAGGTCTCAACCGGTATCAAAAGATTGGGATCATTCCCTGCATATTTTCAGACCACAATGCTCTGAAGCTAGAACTCAATCACAAGAGGAAAGCTGGAAAGAACCCAAATACATGGAGACTAAACAGCATCCTTCTAAAGAATGAATGGGTCAACCAGGAAATTAAAGAAGAACTGAAAAAATTCATGGAAACAAATGATAATGAAAACACAACAGTTCAAAATCTGTGGGACACAGCAAAGGCAGTCCTGAGAGGAAAATATATAGCGGTACAAGCCTTTCTCAAGAAACAAGAAAGGTCTCAAGTACACAACCTAACCCTACACGTAAAGGAGCTGGAGAAAGAACAAGAAAGAAACCCTAAACCCAGCAGGAGAAGAGAAATCATAAAGATCAGAGCAGAAATCAATGAAATAGAAACCAAAAAAACAATAGAAAAAATCAATGAAACTAGGAGCTGGTTCTTTGAAAGAATCAATAAGATTGATAAACCCCTGGCCAGACTCATCAAAAAGAAAAGAGAAAGGACCCAAATCAATAAAATCATGAATGAAAGAGGAGAGATCACAACTAACACCAAAGAAATACAGACAATTATAAGAACATACTATGAGCAACTCTACGCCAACAAATTGGACAATCTGGAAGAAATGGATGCATTCCTAGAGACATATAAACTACCACAACTGAACCAGGAAGAAATAGAAAACCTGAACAGGCCCATAACCAGTAAGGAGATTGAAACAGTCATCAAAAATCTCCAAACAAACAAAAGCCCAGGGCCAGACGGCTTCCCAGGGGAATTCTACCAAACATTTAAAGAAGAACTCATTCCTATTCTCCTGAAACTGTTCCAAAAAATAGAAACGGAAGGAAAACTTCCAAACTCATTTTATGAGGCCAGCATCACCTTGATCCCAAAACCAGACAAGGATCCCACCAAAAAAGAGAACTACAGACCAATATCCTTGATGAACACAGACGCAAAAATTCTCGCCAAAATACTAGCCAATAGGATTCAACAGTACATTAAAAGGATTATTCACCACGATCAAGTGGGATTTATTCCAGGGCTGCAGGGTTGGTTCAACATCCGCAAATCAATCAATGTGATAGAACACATTAATAAAAGAAAGAACAAGAACCATATGATACTCTCAATAGATGCTGAAAAAGCATTTGACAAAGTACAGCATCCCTTCCTGATCAAAACTCTTCAAAGTGTAGGGATAGAGGGCACATACGTCAATATTATCAAAGCCATCTATGAAAAACCCACCGCAAATACCATTCTCAATGGAGAAAAACTGAAAGCTTTTCCGCTAAGGTCAGGAACAAGGCAGGGATGTCCATTATCACCACTGCTATTCAACATAGTACTAGAAGTCCTGGCCTCAGCAATCAGACAACAAAAAGAAATTAAAGGCATCCAAATTGGCAAAGAAGAAGTCAAACTATCACTCTTCGCAGATGATATGATACTATATGTGGAAAACCCAAAAGACTCCACTCCAAAACTGCTAGAACTTGTATAGGAATTCAGTAAAGTGTCAGGATATAAAATCAATGCACAGACATCAGTTGCATTTCTGTACACCAACAACAAGACAGAAGAAAGAGAAATTAAGGAGTCAATCCCATTTACAATTGTACCCAAAACTATAAGATACCTAGGAATAAACCTAACCAAAGAGGCTAAGAATCTATACACAGAAAATTATAAAGTACTCATGAAAGAAATGGAGGAAGACACAAAGAAATGGAAAAATGTTCCATGCTCCTGGATTGGAAGAATAAATATTGTGAAAATGTCCATGCTACCTAAAGCAATCTACATATTTAATGCAATCCCTATCAAAATACCATCCATTTTTTTCAAAGAAATGGAACAAATAATCCTAAAATTTATATGGAACCAGAAAAGACCTCAAATACCCAAAGGAATATTGAAAAAGAAAGCCAAAGTTGGTGGCATCACAATTCCGGACTTCAAGCTCTATTACAAAGCTGTCATCATCAAGACAACATGGTACTGGCACAAAAACAGACACATAGATCAACGGAACAGAATAGAGAGCCCAGAAATCGACCCTCAACTCTATGGTCAACTAATCTTCGACAAAGCAGGAAAGAATGTCCAGTGGAAAAAAGACAGCCTCTTCAATAAATGGTGTTGGGAAAATTGGACCGCCACATGCAGAAAAATGAAATTGGACCACTTCCTTACACCACACACGAAAATAGACTCCAAATGGATGAAGGACCTCAATGTGAGAAAGGAATCCATCAAAATCCTTGAGGAGAATGCAGGCAGCAACCTCTTCGACCTCAGCCGTAGCAACACCTTCCTAGGAACAACGGCAAAGGCAAGGGAAGCAAGGGTAAAAATGAACTATTGGGATTTCATCAAGATCAAAAGCTTTTGCACAGCAAATGAAACAGTTAACAAAACCAAAACACAACTGACAGAATGGGAGAAGATATTTGCAAACGACATATCAGATAAAGGGCTAGTATCCAAAATCTATAAGGAACTTAGCAAACTCAACACCCAAAGAACAAACAATCCAATCAAGAAATGGGCAGAGGACATGAACAGACATTTCTGCAAAGAAGACATCCAGATGGCCAACAGACACATGAAAAAGTGCTCCACGTCACTCGGCATCAGGGAAATACAAATCAAAACCACAATGAGATATCACCTCACACCAGTCAGAATGGCTAAAATTAACAAGTCAGGAAATGACAGATGCTGGCGAGGATGCGGAGAAAGGGGAACCCTCCTCCACTGTTGGTGGGAATGCAAGCTGGTGCAACCACTCTGGAATACAGCATGGAGGTTCCTCAAAATGTTGAAAATAGAACTACCCTATGACCCAGCAATTGCACTACTGGGTATTTACCCTAAAGATACAAACATAGTGATCTGAAGGGGCACATGTACCCGAATGTTTATAGCAGCAATGTCTACAATAGCCAACCTGTGGAAAGAACCTAGATGTCCATCAACAGATGAATGGATAAAGAAGATGTGGTGGGGCGCCTGAGTGGCTCAGTGGGTTAAAGCCTCTGCCTTTGGCTCGGGTCATGATCCCGGGGTCCTGGGATCGAGCCCCATGTCGGGCTCTCTGCTCCACGGGGAGCCTGCTTCCTCCTCTCTCTCTCTGCCTGCCTCTCTGCCTAGTTGTGATTTCTCTCTGTCAAATAAATAAAAAAATAAAAATTAAAAAAAAAAAAGAATATGTGGTATATATACACAATGGAATACTATGCAGCCATCAAAAGAAATGAAATCTTGCCATTTGCGACGACGTGGATGGAACTAGAGCGTATCATGCTTAGTGAAATAAGTCAATCGGAGAAAGACAACTATCATATGATCTCCCTGATATGAGGACATGGAGAAGCAACATGGGGGGTTAGGGGGATAGGAGAAGAATAAATGAAACAAGATGGGATTGGGAGGGAGACAAACCATAAATGACTCTTAATCTCACAAAACAAACTGGGGGTTGCTGGAGGGAGGTGGGATTGGGAGAGGGGGAGGGGGCTATGGACATTGGGGAGGGGAGGCGAACCATAAGAGACTATGGACTCTGAAAAACAACCTGAGGGTTTTGAAGGGTCAGGGGTGGGAGGTTGGGGGAACAGGTGGTGGGTGATGGGGAGGGCACGTTTTGCATGGAGCACTGGGTGTTGTGCAAAAAGAATGAATACTGTTACGCTGAAAAAATTAATAAAAAGGAAAAAAAAAAAAAGAGACTATGGACTCTGAAAAACAACCTGAGGGTTTTGAAGGGGCAGGGGTGGGAGGTTGGGGGAACAGGTGGTGGGTAATAGGGAGGGCACATTTTGCATGTAGCACTGGGTGTTGTGCAAAAACAATGAATACTGTTACGCTGAAAAAAAAATAAAAAAAAATAAATAAAACTTGACCCCACCTTACATCATAATCAAAAAATTAAGTTCAGATGGACCTAAATGTGAAAAGTAAAAACAACCTTTTAGGCAATAACAAAGAATATTTTAACTTTGGGGTTTTGCTAGAACAAAAAAAGGACACGAGAAATTAGCTATATAGGGAAGTGATAAATTTTAGTTAAAAATCAGAACTTTCATTCATCAAAAGATACCAGAAAAACAGTTAAAAGACAATATGGTGGAAGAAAATCTTTATCTGTATAACTCATGAAGAAGTGGAATCCAGAGTATATAAAGAATTCTTTTTTTTTTAAGATTTTATTTATTTATTTGTCAGAGAGAGAGCATGCACAAGCAGGCAGAGTGGCAGGCAGAGGCAGAGAGAGAAGCAGGCTCCCTGCTGAGCAAGGAGCCTGATGCAGCACTGGATCCTAGGACCCTGGGATCATGACCTGAACCAAAGGCTGCAGCTTAACCGACTGAGCCACCCAGGCGTCCTATATAAGGAATTCTTAACGTTAAAAAGGAAAAGAAATAAACAGCTGGTCGGAAAATGGTTAATAGGCATTCCAAAAGACGCCTAAGTAGCCAGTAAGTAAATGCAAAGATAGTCAATCTCTTTGGTAGTAAAAAATTCCAAATGAGAAACGTAGTGTGATGCTCTGATTCACTTGTCAGAATGGCAAAATTAAAGACTGAAAATACCAACTATTGCCAAAGATCTAGAGTAATGGAACTCTCATACACTGTGATTATATAAGTTGGTATTACCACTTTAGAAAGCAGTTTGTTATTATTGACTAAATAATTATTACTAAAAATTATTACTAAATATTGTTATTATTGACTAAAGCCTGAGCTTCATATTTTCCTTCTAGGTCTACACCCTAAGACAGCAATGCATATATGTACCAGGAGACACATATACAAATGTTCAGTGACATTTTTATAATTACCAAATATGGAAGAAAGCCCAAGTATCCATTAACAGTTAAATATATAAGTTATGGTACATTTGTGTAATAGAATATTATTCAACAATAAAAATGAACTACAGCTATTGGTAACAACATGGATGTATCTCAGAATGTTTCATGGGCAAAACAAGTCACCAAAAAAAAAAACCATGTATGAATATATGTGCATGTGTATATATATATACACAGAGGTGAACATACATACATACACTGTTACATTTCCAGTTATTTAAAGTCTAAGAATAGCCAAAAGTACCTATATGGCTTTGCAATATACACATAGAAGAGAAAACTGTAAGGAAGACTCAGGAAATATTTCTCATAAAAATCAGGATAATGATTATTCAGAGTTGGGAGGGAGATGTGATCAGGAAGATTCATGTAGGTGGCTTCTTGAGTGTGTCTAGTCTTTTTTTGACCAGATGGCAATGATATACAATGTTCAAATTACAGTTATTCTTCAAATTGTACTTACATGTTTTCTCGTTTTTCTCACTTTTCTGTATGTCTGTCATGTTTCACAATGAAATTCCATTTAAAATTCAAGTTAAAGTAAATGCTCCAAGAACCCTTTTGTTGCAGAAATGTTTAATTATTTCAAATAAGAGTTTCTAAAACATTCTTATAAATGCAGAGGAATTTTCTTTGTTTGTGCCATTTTATGAAATTTGGTCCAAGTGAGCATGATTTGTATTTTCATTGACTTTTCTCATTACTCTGTGATGATGAACATTGCATTTGAATTTGGATAGTAACAGCATCCCAGAAGCTTTCTGTGGTTTATCAGTAACATGAGACATTGAGACATTTGTATGCTGTTAATGTAAGTAAACAGTTTAAGCAGATGGATTGGACATGGAGTTTTTCCAATTCCCTTTCCTGACTTTTTTTTTAATCCTGCCAAACTTAAATAGAGATTCAGCTGCAATTCTCTTGAAGCTGAAAAAGCAAATCATAATGCTGAGGCTGACAGCAATCATAATTTGAACTGAATTGAGAGATAGATGTCAAATCACTTTTTGATACCTTTAGTAAACCCTGCCATGTTTCAGTGTTTTTTGAAATTTATCTTGCAAAATTTCACCAACAAGTAACTGTGGAAGGTAGAAACATACAAGCTTTTCCTGACCCTGCCCTTTTTTTTTTCCCGCTTTTTTGCCAGCTGAGGTTTGTGGCTGTTTTACACATGCCTAGACTCAGAGGAGATAAACCAGTCATCCCTGAGAGCTTTTTCAGTCTAATTGTATTCAGAAAATTGTGTTCAGGTCTGGCTAGATACTGCCTGTCTTCCAAATTTCATGGTTTCATTTGGTTTTGCTTCTCTTATTTTCAGCTGGAATTCTGCAGTTGAAAAATTCTGTCATAGAAACCTCTGATTTCAATCCTCTCACATTATTATGTTCTTAAGTTATGTATTTCTTGGCAGCTGCTAAATAAATGTATATAGCTTATAGGACACCCATATTTTAACACAAGGTGACAAATATAACCTGTAGTCCTAAGTAAAATGAAAATGTTTCTTATACCTTCTTCAGCTAGTATGTATTTGAAGATGAGTATAAGGAAAATGGAATTGTTACTTCAAGACTCTGGCAAAGGGGGCGCCTGGGTGGCTCAGCGGGTTAAAGCCTCTGCCTTCGGCTCAGGTCATGATCCCAGGGTCCTGGGATCCAGCCCCGCATCGGGCTCTCTGCTTGGCTGGGAGCCTGCTTCCTCCTCTCTCTCTCTCTCTGCCTGCCTCTCTGCCTACTTGCCTACTTGTAATCTCTATCTGTCAAATAAATAAATCTTTAAAAAAAAAAAAGACTCTGGCAAAGGTTTTATGTATACATGGTATGTATTTTAAAAAAAGGAAACAAGGAACATAAAGGAAGGGGTGTGTATGTATTTTGTTATAGATGGTGGTTACATAGATGTATGCAGTTGCCAAAATTCATCAAACTGGACACCTAAATATGTGCATTTTATTATATGTTAACTGTATCTCAGTAAAACAATTAGATAATGATTTCAAAATAGCTTATATTATTTTTCAGATGGTGAGGCTTGCCTTTACAAAACATACTGTTTTAACCCAACGGTTTTGAAGGGGCGGGGGTGGGAGGTTGGGGGAACCAGGTGGTGGGTAATAGGGAGGGCACGTTGCATGGAGCACTGGGTGTTGTGCAAAAACAATGAATACTGTTACGCTGAAAAAAATAAATAAATTTTAAAAAATACTGTTTTAGTCATCTAATCTGAAATCACTAATTATGGCATCTTTGTGAAAAGGACCCTTATTTTTTTTTACTTTATTTTTTAAAGATTTATTTATTTATTTGAGAGAGAGAGTGAGCAGGAGGAGACAGAGAAGGAGAGGGAGGAAAAAATCCCAAGCAGGCTCCCTGCTGAGCATGGAACCCGACATGGGGCTTGATCCCAGGACCCTGAGATCATGACTTGAGCCAAAACCAAGAGTCAGATACTCAATCAACTGAGCCACCCAGGTGCCCCTGAAAAGGACTCTCATAAAAGGAAATAAATTTGTTATAAAAAATTGATGAATATTGACAGTGCTAGTTTATAGGAACATTTTCTACACTATTTGTGATATTTTCTATGATTATACAAATTAACACTTGTACAGAATAATGAATAATTATAACAGCAAAAATTCCAGTGATTAGTTGAGAATTAGAACAGTGCTAGCATCCCAGAACCCTCTAGCCACCCATATTTATTTTGCAATTCAAACCTTTTGCTAAATATTTGGATAAACTATTACTTTGACTTTCTTTTACTTTTCTTTATAGTTTTATCCCCTAAGAGTATGTCCGTTAATAATATATGTTAGTTTAAACATGTCTGATTTTGAACTTTATGGAATGGAATGCTATTCTCTGTAGTTCGGTGGCTTGCCTCTATCAAGATTATGTATTTAAGAATTTATATTGTAGGGGCGCCTGGGTGGCTCAGTGGGTTAAGCCGCTGCCTTCGGCTCAGGTCATGATCTCAGGGTCCTGGGATCGAGTCCCGCATCGGGCTCTCTGCTCAGCAGGAGCCTGCTTCCCTCTCTCTCTCTCTGCCTGCCTCTCTGTCTACTTGTGATCTCTCTCTGTCAAATAAATAAATAAAATCTTAAAAAAAAAAAGAATTTATATTGTAGATGTTTTTTTCATTGCTCCATAGTGTGTTGTTTTACCACTTACTACAATGATAACTTCTCCATTCTGCCATTGATGGGCACTTGGGCTGTTTTTGTGAAAAAGTGTGCTTCTAACCATATTTTCTGATACTCATGTGCAAGAATTTCTCTAGGGAGTGGAATTCCTTGGGTCACGAGATGTATATATCTTTAAATTTTCTTGATAATCCTAACTTGTTTTCCAATTCACATTACCAAGAGAGTATCAAAGTCCTGTTGCTCCTTGCTTTCCTAACACATGGCGTTACCAGACTTTTTTAATGTTTGCTAATGTGGGTAATTAAGTGGTGTAGTTTTAATGTGAATCTCTGTTTTCAGATAGATTTAGGCACCTATTCATATTTATTGGCCATTTGAATTTCTTCTCTTGTGACTTGCATGGTTAAATCTTTTGCCAAGTTTTCTACCAATTTTGTACACCAGGTCTAGTTTGTTCAAGTGTATTAAAGGTATCTACTCCTGTTATTCGCTCTTTTTACTCTCTTTTGGCTCCTTCGATGAACAGAAGTTCTTAATTTTCATATGGACAAGTTTATCAGTATTTTATGATCAATGTTTTTGCTCTTCTTTATAAACTATTTTCCTACTCCAGAGTCAGGATCTTTTCCTGCATATTCATCTTTAAGTTTTATAGTTTTTTCCTTAATTTTAGTTTATCCCCGCGTAACTAGTTTTTCTGTTTATTGTGAGGCACAGGTTTAATTTCATTTCTTTTTTCCAGCTGGATGCTTAATTTCTTGAGCACCATTTATTGAAAAGACCAGTTTTCCCTACTATTCTTTGGTGGCTCCTCTATCATAAGTCACTTTGTAAATACAGTTGTTTTTTCTAGTTTCTCTGTTCTTGTACTTTATTCTCTCTCCAGTTGTCTCCAATAAACTCTTAAAATTGTCCATTAATTTCTTTCCTTCTTTAAGATACAATGTATTAATTGTTTCAGAGGTACAGGTCTGTGAATCATCAATCTTACACAATTCACAGCACTTCCCATAGCACATCTCCTCCCCAATGTCCATCACCCAGCCACCCCATAGCTCCCCACAGCCCTGCCCCAACAACCCTCAGTTTGTTTGCTGAGATTAAGAGTCTCATGGTTTATCTTCTCCTGGGTCCCATCTTGTTTCAATTTTCCCTCCCTTTCCCCCACAACTCCCTGCCCTGCCTCTCAAATTCATGATATCAGAGAGATCCTATAAAAATTGTCTTTCTCTGACTGACTTATTTCGCTTAGCGTAATACCCTCTGCTTCCATCCACATCATTGCAATGGATTGCAAAGGATTTTAGGGGGGTTGATGGCTGCATGGTATTCCATTATATATATCACATCTTCTTTATCCATTCATCTGTTGATGGACATCTAGGTTTTTTCCCCAGTTTGACTACTGTGGACATTGCTGCTGTAAACATTTAGGTACACGTGCCCCTTCAGATCACTACATTTGTATCCTTCGCATAAAAACCCAGTATGCAATTGCTGGGTCATAGGGTAGCTCTATTTTTGACTATTTGAGAAGCCTCCATGTTGTTTTCCAGAGTGGCTGCACCAGCTTGCATTCCCACCAAGAGTGTAGGAGGGTTCCCTTTCTCTGCATCCTCGACAACACCTGTTATTTCCTGACTAATTAAATTTTAGTCATTCTAAATGATGTGAGGTGGTATCACTGTGGTTTTGATTTGTATTCCCTGTGGCCGAGTGATATTGAGCACTTATTCATGTGTCTGTTGGCCACCTGGATGTCTTCTTTGTAGAAATGTCTGTTCATGTCTTCTTCCCATTTCTTTATTGGATTATTTGTTCTCTGGGTGTTGAGTTTGATAAGTTCTTTATAGATTTTGGATACTATCTGATCTGATCTGTCATTTGCAAATATCTTCTCCCATTCTGTCAGTTGTCTTTTGGTCTTGTTGACTATTTCCTTTACTGTACAAAAGCTTTTTATCTTGATGAAGTCCCTACAGTTCATTTTTGCCCTTGCTTCCCTTGCCTTTTGTGATGTTTCTAGGAAAAAGTTGCTGCAGATGAGGTCAAAGACGTTGCTGCCTGTGTTCTTAAGGATTTTGGTGGATTCCTGTCTCACATTGAGGCCGTCCATCTATTTTCAGTCTATTTTTGTGTATGGTGTAAGGAAACGGTCCAGTTTCATTTTTCTGTGTGCAGCTGTTCAATTTTCCCAACACCATTTGTTGAAGAGACCTTTTTCCATTGGACATTCTTTCCTGCTTTGTCAAAGATTAGTTGACCATAGAGCTGAGGGTCCATTTTTGGGCTATTATGTTCCATTGATCCCTATGTCTCTTTATTTACCTGTACCATACTGTCTTGATGACTACAGCTTTGTACTAGAGCTTGAAGTCTGAAATTGTGATGCTGCCAACTTTAGCTTTGTTTTTCAACATTACTCTGGCTATTCAGGGTCTTTTCTGGTTCCATAAAAATTTTAGGATTATTTGTTCTGTTTCTTTGAAAAAACTGGATGGTATTTTGATAGGGATTGCATTAAACATGTAGTTTCCACTAGGTGGCATAAACATTTTCATAATATTTGTTCTTGCATTTCGTGAGCATGGAACATCTTTCCATTTCTTTGTGTCTTCCTCAATTTCTTTCATGAGTACTTTATAGTTTCCTGAATACAGATTCTTTGCCTCTTTAGTTAGATTTATTCCTAGGTATCTTATGGTTTGGGGTTCAGTTGTAAATGGGATTGACTCCTTAATTTCTCTTTCATCTGTCTTGCTGTCAGTGTAAAGAAATGCAACTGATTTCTGTGCATTGTTTTTATATCCTGACACTTTACTGAATTCCTGTATGAGATCTAGCAGTTTTGGAGTGGAGTCTTTTGGGTTTTCCATATAAAGTTGCATATTATCTGCAAAGAGTGATAGTTTGACTTCTTCGCCGATTTGGTTGCCTTTTATTTCTTTTCGTTGTCTGATTGCTGAGGCTAGGATAGCAGTGGTGATACTGGACATCCCTGCTGTGTTCCTGGCCTTAGGGGAAAAGCTCTCAGTCTTTCCTCATTGAGAATGATATTCACTGTGGGTTTTTCATAGATGGCTTTTATGATATTGGGGTATGTATCCTCTATCCCTACACTGTGTAGAGTTTCAATCAAGAGAGGATGCTGTACTTTGTCAAATTCTTTTTCAGCATCTATTGAGAGTATCATATGGTTCTTGTTCTTTCTTTTATTAATGTATTGTATCACATTGATTGATTTGTGGATGTTGAACCAACCTTGCCGCCCAGGAAAAATCCCACTTGGTTGTGGAATAATCCTTTTAATGTACTTTTGGATCCTATTGGCTAGTATTTTGATGAGGTTTTTGCATCCATGTTGATCAGGGATATTGTTCTGTAATTCTTTTTTCTTTATATTTTATTTTTTAAAAAATTTTTAAATAAACATATACTGTGTTTTTATCCCCAGGGGTACAGTTCTGTGACTTGCCAGATTTACACATTTCAGTCTGTAATTATTTTTGAAGGGGACTTTGGTTTTGGGATTGAGGTAATGCTGGCCTCATAAAATGAGTTTGGAGGTTTTCCTTCCATTTCTATTTTTTGGAATAGTTTCAGGTTTTAATTCTCCTTTAAATGTTTGGTGGAATTACTCTGGGAAGCCATCCGGCCCTGGGCTCTTGTTTGTTGGGAGATTTTTGATGACTGCTTCAGTCTCCTTACTGGTTATGGATTTTCTATTTCTATTTACTGGTTCAGGTTTTCTGTTTCTTCCTGGTTCAGTTTTTGTAGTTATATGTCTCTAGGAATACACCCATTTCTTCCAGATTGTCAAATTTACTGGTGTATACTTGCTCATAATATGTTTTTATAATTGCTTGTATTTCTTTGGTGTTTGTTGTGATCTCTTTCATTCATGATTTTATTAATTTGGGTCCTTTCTCTTTCCTTTTTGATAAGTCTGGCCAGGGATTTATCAATCTTATTACTCCTTTCTTTTTTATTTTCCCAACATAATGTTGGAATATATATTATATGTTTTATTTTTTAATTTTATTTTTTCAGTGTTCCAAGATTCATTGTTTATGTACCATACCCAGTGCTCCATGCAATAGGTGCTCTCCTTAATACCCCACTAGGCTCACCCATCCCCCCATCCCCCTCCTGTCTGAAACCCTGTTTGTTTCTCCAAGTCCACATTCTCTCGCGGTTTGTCTCCACTGATTTTCCCCAACTCACTTTTCCTTTTCTTCTCCTAATGTCCTCCGTGTTATTCCTTATGTTCCACAAGGAAGTGAAACTGTATGATAATTGACTCTCTCTGCTTGACTTATTTCACTCAGCATAATCTCCTCCCATCCTGTCCATGTTGATACAAAAGTTGGGTAGTCATCCTTTCTGATGGCTGAGTAGTATTCCATTGTATATAAGGACCACATCTTCTTTATCCATTGAAGGACATTTTATCTGTTTATCTGTATCTTTATCTGTTGAAGGGCATTTTGGCTCTTTCCACAGTTTGGCGATTATGGACATTGCTGCTATGAACATTGGGATTCATATGGCCCTTCTTTTCATACTACATCTGTATCTCTGGGATAAATCCCAAGTAGTTCAGTTGCAGGGTCAAAGGGAACTCTATTTTAAATTTTTTGAGAAATCTCCACACTGTTTTCAGAAGTGTTTACACCAACTTGCATTCCCACCAACACTGTAAGAGGTTCCCCTTTCTCCACATCCTCTCCAACATCTGTTGTTTCCTGTCTTGTTAATCTTTCCCATTCTAACTGGTGTAAGGTGGTATCTCAGTGTGATTTTGATTTGAATTTCTCTGATGGCTAATGGTGATGAACATTTTTTCATGTGTCTGCTAGCCATTTTGTATATCTTCTTTGGAGAAGTGTCTGTTCATGTCTTCTGCCAATTTTTTAACATGATTATCTGTCTTTTGGGTTTTGAGTTTGAGAGGTCTTTATACATCTTGGATATCAGCCCTCTGTCTGTAGTGTCATTTGTGGTGATCTTCTCCCATTCTCTGGTTTCCACTTTCTTTTGTTGACTGTTTCCTTTGCTGTGTGGAAGCTTTTTATTTTGATGATGTCCCAAAAGTACATTTTCAGTTTTGTTTCTCTTACCTTTGGAGGTATGTCTTGAAAGAAGTTGCTGTGGCCAAGTTGTAGATGTTTTTGCCTATGTTCTTCTCTAGGATTTTGATGGATTCCTGTCTCACAATGAGGTCTTTCATCCATTTTGCATTTATCTTTGTGTATGGTATAAGAGAATGGCCGAGTTTCATTCTTCTATACATACCTGTCCAATTTTCCCACCACCATTTATTGAAGAGACTGTCTTTTTTCCACTGGATATTTTTTCCTGCTTTCTCAAAGATTATTTGACCATAGAGTTGAAGGTCCATATCTGCGCTCTCTACTGTATTCCATTGGTCTCTGTGTCTGTTTTTGTGCCAGTACAATGCTGTCTTGATGATCACAGCTTTGTAATGAAGCTTGAAATCAGGCAGCATTATGGCCCAGCTTTGTTTTTCTTTTTCAACATTTCCTTAGCAATTCTGGGTCTTTTATGGTTTTATACAAATTTTAGGATTCTTGTTCCAGTTCTTTGAAAAATGCCAGTGTTAATTTGATCAGGATGGCATTGAAAGTGTAGATTGCTCTGGGAAATTATAGACATTTTAACAATGCTTATTCTTCCGATCCATGAGCATGAAATGTTTTTCCATATTTTTATATCTTCTTCTATTTCTTTCATGAGTGTTCTATAGTTTCTCAAGTACAGATCCTTTACCTCTTTGGTTAGGTTTTTTCCAAGGTTTCTTATGATTCTTGGTAATATAGTAAATGGAATCAATTATTTAATTCCCTTTCTATAGTTTCATTGTTAGTGTTTAAGAAAGCAACTGATTTCTGTGGATTGGTTTTGTATCTTGCCACACGACTGAATTGCTGTATGAGTTCTAGTAATTTGGTGGTGGAGTCTTGGAAGGTAAAGTCCATCCTGCTCAAGAATGTTTGGGTCAACCAGGAAATCAAAGAAGAACTTAAACAATTCGTGGAAGCCAATGAGAATGAAGACACATTGGTCCAAAACCTATGGGGTACAATAAAGGCAGTCCCAAGGGGAAAATATATAACCTTTTTTTTTTTCCCAAAAAGAATTGAAAAAAATCCCCAATACACCAACTCTCTTTACACCTTGAAGAACTGGAAAATCAGCAACAAAATAAGCCAACCCCCCACACAAGAAGGGAATAATTAAGATTAGAGCAGAGCTCAATGAATTAGAAACTAGAGATATAGTAGAAAACTTCAATGAAACTAGAAGCTGGGTCTTTGAATGAATTAATAAGATAGGTCAACCACTGGCCAAACTAATCCAAAAGAGAAGAGGGAGGACCCAAATTAATAAAATTATGGATGAAAGTGGAGAGATCATGACTAACACCAAGGAAATAGAAATAATCATCAGAAATTATTATCAACACTTATATACCAATAAATTAAGCAACCAAGAAGAAATGGTTGCATTCCTGGGAACCTATAAACTTCTGAAACTAAAACTGGAAGAAACTGACAGTCTGAATAGACCAATCTAGTAATGAGATTGAAGCACTGATTAAAAACCTCCCAAAAAAACAAGAGTCTAGGAGCTGATGAATTCCCTGGGGAATTCTACCAATGATTTAAAAGAAGAGTTAATACCTGTTGTCCTGAAGCTGTTTCAGAAAATTGAAGCAGAAGGAAAACTTCCATACTCTTTCTATGAATCCAGCATTACCTTGACCACCAAACCAGGGAAAGACCCCATCAAAAAGGAGATTTTCAGACCAACATCCCTAATGAATATGGATGCCAAGCTTCTCAACAAGATCCTAGCTAATAGGATCCAACAGTACATCAAAAAGATTATCGACCATGACCAGGTGTGATATATCCCTGGGATGCAAGTGTGGTTCAACATTCACAAATCAATCAGTGTGACAGAACAAATCCATAAGAGAAGGGAGAAGTACCACATGGTCCTCTCAGTTGATGTAGAAAAAGCATTTGCCTAAATAAAGCATCCGTTCCTGATTATAACTCTTCAAAGTATAGGGATAGAGGGAATGTTCCTCAACTTCATAAAATCTATCTATGAAAAACCCACGGGGAGTATCATTCTCAATGAGGAAAAGCTGATAGTCTTCCCATTGAGATCAGGAACATGACAAGGATGCCCACTCTTACCACTGTTGTTCAACATAGTACTAGGAAGTCCTAGCAACAACTATCAGATAACAAAAAGAAATAAAATGTATTCAGATCGGCAAAGAAGAAGTCACTCTTTCTCTTTTCCCAGATGACATGATACTTTATATGGAAGACACAAGAGAATCTTATTAATTCTTTCAAAGAACAGGCTCATAGTTTTGTTAATCTGTACTACTGTTGTTTTCTATTTCATTGATTTCTGCTCTGATCTTTATTCTCTTCTCCTGCTGGGTTTAGGCTTTATTTGCTGTTCTTTCTCCAGTTCCATTAGGTGTAGGGTTAGGTTGTGTGTTTGAGATCTTTCTTATTTCTTGAGAAAATCTTGTACTGCTGTATACTTTCAGGACCACCTTTGCTGTATCCCAAAGATTTTGAACGGTTGTATTTTCATTTTCATTTGTTTCCATGAGTGTTGTCAATTATTTAATTTCCTGCTTGACCCATTCATTCTTCAGTAGGATGTTCTTAGCCTCCATGTATTGGAGTTAGTTCCAACTTTCCTCTTGTGGTTGAGTTCTAGTTTCAAAGCATTGTGGTCTGAAAATATGCAGGGAATGATCCCAATCTTCTGGTACCAGTTGAGACCAGATTTGTTACCCAGGATGTAATCTATTCTGGAGAATGTTCCATGTGCACTAGAGAAGAATGTGTATTCTATTGCTTTGGAATGGAATGTTCTGAATATATCTGTGATGTCCATCTGGTCCAGTGTGTCATTTATAGCCTTTATTTCCTTGCTGATTTTTTGTTTAGATGATCTGTCCATTTCAGTGAGGGGGTGTTAAAGTCCCCTACTATTATTGTATTATTGTCAATATGTTTCTTTGCTTTTGATATTTATTGGATTGTATAATTTGTTGTTCCCATTCTAGGGGCATAGATATTTAAAATTGTTAGAGCTTCTTGTTGGACAGACCCTTTAAATATGATATAGTGTCCTTCCTCATCTCTCATTATAGTCTTTATCTTAAAATCTAATTTGACATAAGGATTGCCATTCCAGCTTTCTTTTGATGTGCTTTAGCATGGTAAATTGTTTTCCACCCCTTCACTTTAAATCTGAAGGTGTCTTTGGGTCTAAAATGAGTTTCTTGTAAACAGCATATCAAAGGGTCTTGTTTATTTATCCATTCTGATACCCTGTGTCTTTTGATTGGGGCATTTAGTCCATTCACATTCAGGATAACTATTGAAAAATATAAATTTAGTGCCGTTGTATTGCCTGTAAGGTGACTGTTACTGTATATTGTCTCTTTTCCTTTCTGTTTTGTTACCTTTTGGCTCTCTCTTTGTTAGAGGGCCCCTTTCATTCAGTATTTCCTGTAGGGTTGGTTTGGTGTATGCACATTCTTGTAGTTTTTATTTGTCCTGGAAGCTTTTTATTTCACCTTCTATTTTCAAAGACAGCCTAACTGGATATAGGATTCTTGGCTGTATATTTAGTGCTCATTTAGTGCTCTGAATATATCATGCCCGTCCGTTCTGGCCTGCCAGGTCTTTGTGATTAGGTCTACTGCCAGTTTAATATTTCTACCATTGTAGGTTACAGATCCCTTGTCCTGAGCTGCTTTCAGGATTTTCTCTTTATCTCTGAGACTTGTATGTTTTACCATTAGATGAGGAGTGTCCACCTATTCTTATTGATTTTGAGGGGGAGCTCTCTGTGCCTCCTGGAGTTTGATGCTTATTTCCTTCCCCAAAGTAGGGAAGGTCTCTGCTGTAATTTGCTTCAGTATGCCTTCTGCCCCTCTCTCTCTTTCTTCTTCTGGGATCCCATTTATTCTAATATCGTATTGTCTTATGGTATCACTTATCTCTCAAATTCTCACCTTGTGATCCAGTAGTTGTTTATCTCTTTTTGTCAGCCTCTTTATTCTCCATCAATTTGCCTTCTATATCACTAATCCTCTCTTCTGCCTCATTTCTCCTAGCAGTAAGAGCCTCCATTTTTGATAGTACCTCATTATATAGCTTTTTAAATTTCAACTTAGCTAGATTTTAGTTCTTTTATTTCTCCAGAAAGGGATTTTATTTCTCCAGAAATGGATTCTCTGTTATCTTCTATGCTTTTTTCAAGCACAGCTACCATCTTTATAGTTATCATTCTGACTCTTGTTCGGACGTCTTACTAATGTCCATATTGATTAAGTCCTTAGTAGTTGGTACTGCCTCTTATTCTATTTTTTGAGGTGAGTTTTTCCATTTTATCATTTTGTCAAAGCACAGATGAACAAGAGAACAAAATGCTAAAAGGGTAACAACAACCCCATAGAAATAAACACTAAGTAAATCAGAAGAGACTTGCAACCGGGGGTGGAGGGGGAGAGAAAAAAGAGAAAAGAGGGGGAGAAAAATATGATCGCTGGCAGTCCATACTGCCTCTCATTCTTTTTTTTTTGGATGTGTTTTTCTGCCTTGTCATTTTGTCCAGAGAAGAATAGACGAATGAGAGAACAAAATGGTAAAAGGGTAACAACAACCCCAGAAAAATAAACACTAATGAAATCAGAAGCAACCCAAAACCAGGAGAAGAAAGGGTGAAAAAAACATGTATCTATAAGATTAGGCTGCTGAAAAGAACAGAGCCACAAGCTTGATTTTGGATGTGTTTCCATCTGTTAGATGAAACTGCTTCCCCAAATTTTACAGAAACAAAAACTTATATATATTGAAAAATACAGGTAAACACGATGAAGGGGTGGAATATAACTGTGAAGGATGACAAGTAAAAAAGATTTTAAAAAACGAATTGATAAGAAGTTGGTTGAATAAAGAAAAAAAGTAGAGAATGTGATCAGGCTGGTGACTAGAACAAAGCCATATGCCAGATATAAGGTATATTTTTGTCTATTAGAAGAAACTCTATCCTATGATTTTAAGGAAAGAACTTATATGTATATAAAAATAAGGTAAAGTATAATGAAGGGATGGATAGAATATGAATATAAAGGTAAAAATTTAAAAAGATTTTTTAAAAGGTATTGATAAAATAGTTAAAATAAGAAAGAGGAAGAAATTTTAAAAGTAGAAATAAGAAAAAAATAATGAAATTTTTAAAAATTTAACTTTGAAAGACTAAAGAATCATGGAGAAAAATCCATGAATTCTATGTGCTGTATTCCCCTAGCACTGGTGTTTTGCAGTTCTCATTCATTAGTAAACTTGGTCTTGGGTGGATGTTCTTGCTGATCTTTTGGGGGAGGGTCCTCGTGCAGTGATTCTCAAATGTTTTCACCTGAGGTGGAATTATACCGCCCTTACTAGGGGCCAGGATAAGTAATCTGCTCAGGTTTTCTGTGGCAGCTTTTGTTTTCTGAATGCTTTCCCCACAGCTTTGGCCAATGGGCATGAAAATGGTGGCCTCCCAATTTCTGGCCCCAGAGGAACCGAGACCTCAGGGTCCCACTCCTCAGTGAGCTCTCAGAGAAAATCAGTCCATCACTTCTGTCTCCCTGTCTCTAGCTACACTCCAAGCTCACCCAGCCTGTGACAGAGCGTTTCTATCTCTAGCACACAGCCCCATTTGGAATCTGCAAACCCAGCAGATTCCTGCAGCATACTCCGGCACCACTCCTCCCAGTGGAGGAAGGAAGCGTCTCCCCAGATCTGCCACTTGTGGGGTCCCTGCTCAAAGAGCAGTAGCCCAACCGTGCAGGGGATCATGGTTTAAGGCAACACGGTCTGAGAGTCCACTCCTCATATTCATGTCTGCAGCCAGCTTCCCTACTCCAATACCTGGAGCTCTGCCATACTCAGGCACCCTGGTCTTTCTGTGACCCGGAGCATCCCGAGATGGCACTGTCCCAGTGAGGGCTCTACCCGCTGCCTCTTGGAGTGGGCTCCCTCAGTGGAGCAGACATCTAAAAGTTATGATTTTGTGCTTTCCTGCTCTACTGCTTGCTAGCAGCCAGCCCTTCCCCACAAGGTCTATCTTCCTGTATATCACCTTGGATTCACTTCTCCACACATTCTGTCTTCCAGAAAGTGGTCTCTTTTCTCTTCGTAGAATTGCTATTTTTTGCTTTGATCTCCTGTTGAGTTTGTAGGTGTTTACAATGGTTTGATAACTATCTAGCTGAATTCCTGGGATCAGATTAAATTTAGGTCTCCTACTCCTCCTCCATCTTGTTCCTCCTTCTAAGTATTTTATAATTTCTCTTGTATTTCTTTTCTCTTTTTTTTTTTTTTGCTATTATTATTTCTTCAATTTTATTCCAGTGTAACTTACAATGTTACTTTAGTTTGTGGTGTACAATATAATGTACTCTTAATCCCCTTAATCTGTTTCACCCATCATGCACTCACCTCTCTTCTTTAAACCATCAGGTTATTCACTAACTTCAGAGTCTGTTTTTTTTTGTTTGTTTCTACTTTTCTTTGTTCACTTGTTTCTTAAATTGCACATATGGGTGAAACCATATGGTATTTTCTTTCTTTTACTTATTTTGCTTAGCATTACACCTTCTTATCCATTCATGTTGCAAATTGCAAGATTTCATTCTTTTTTATGGCTGAGTAATACTGCATTTATATATTTAACAACATCTTCTTTATCCATTCGTCTATTGATGGATATTTGGAGTTTTTCCATAATTTGGATATTGTAAATAATGTGCATAGATCTTTTTGAACTAGTGTTTTCATATTCTTTGTGTAAATACCAGTAGTGCAATGACTAGATCTTATAGTATTTCTGCTTTTAACTTTTTGAAGAACCTCCATATGGTTTTCCACAGTAACTGCATTAGTTTGTATTCCAACCAACAGTGTGCTAGGGTTTTTTTCTTCACATCCTCACCAGCACTTGTTTCTTGTCTTTTATTTTAGCCATTCTGACAGGTCTGATGTGCCCTTGGGATTTCTTATTTCACGCATTGGTTGTACAATAATGTACTGTTTAATTTCCACATGTATTTGAATTTTCTGGAGTTCCTTCTGTTGCTGATTTCTCATTTCAGTCCTTTGTGGTCCAAGAAGACAAATTGTATAATTTCAGTCTTTTTTTTTTTTCTCATTTTATTTATTTTTTCAGCGTAACAGTATTCATTCTTTTTGCACAACACCCAGTGCTCCATGCAAAACGTGCCCTCTCCATTACCCACCACCTGTTCCCCCAACCTCCCACCCCTGACCCTTCAAAACCCTCAGGTTGCCCCAACCTCCCACCCCTGACCCTTCAAAACCCTCAGGTTGTTTTTCAGAGTCCATAGTCTCTTATGGTTCGCTTCCCCTCCCCAATGTCCATAGCCCGCTCCCCCTCCCCCAATCCCACCTCCCCGCAGCAACCCCCAGTTTGTTTTGTGAGATTAAGAGTCATTTATGGTTTGTCTCCCTCCCAATCCCATCTTGTTTCATTTATTCTTCTCCTATCTCCTACCCCACCATGTTGCTTCTCCATGTCCTCACATCAGGGAGATCATATGATAGTTGTCTTTCTCCGATTGACTTAGCAGATTTAATTTCAGTCTTTTAAAATTATTTACATTTGTTTTGGATATATTGTGTTTGAACAATTTTTAAGAATAATTTGAGACCTAATATAATGGGTATCTTCCTCTGGAAATACTTTCATTTACTTGTGTTAGTTGATAAGAGTACCAGTGTTTCTGGAACCATCTTAATCCAAGTTCAGATTCTAAGGTTCCCAAGGCTACATGGATGTCCTGAATATAGGCCACAACTTGGTTGATTGGCCAGTTTCAGTTTCATGCTTATTATAAGGATGAAATTTTTGATGGTCTTGTTTAAAATGGTTTACCTTTTATCATTCTGTAAATGTTTCTTCTAGATTAGCAAAAGCAACTTTGAGGGCTATGCTTCTGTCTCTTGGTTTTCACCTCCTCCTGGATTTTGACTTGCAGTTCTCTCCCTGGTAATTTTAACTCATTTAAGGATATTTTAATTTTTATTTTTTTAACGATTTTATTATTTATTTGACAAAAAGAGATCACAAGTAGGCAGAGAGGCAGGCGGGGGGGGGAGCAGGCACCCCACTGAGCAGAGAGCCTGATGCAGGGCTCTATCCCAGGACCCTGAGATCACGACATGAGCCAAAGGCAGAGGTTTAACCCACTGAGTCACCCAGGTTCCCCAAGGATATTTTTAAATTTTACCTTTTTTGGTTTCAGCGGGAGGACTTGTCTTCATTCCCTTCTTACTTGCCATTTTTTAATGAAGTAGTCCTTCTAGTATCATTTTAAACCACCTTATCAAAGTAAAATATATAAGAGGATGGAAAGATATTTTAAAAATGTCTGTAGGGGCGCCTGGGTGGCTCAGTGGGTTAAGCCTCTGCCTTCAGCTCAGGTCATGATCTCAGGGTCCTGGGATTGAGCCCCGCATCGGGCTCTCTGCTCAGCGGGGAGCCTGCTCCCGCCACCCCCCGCCACCTGCTTCTCTGCCTACTTGTGATCTCTCTGTCAAATAAATAAATAAACAAAATCTTAAAATAAATAAATAAATAAATATAAATAAAAGTATCACCTTTGGAGGATTAAGTTTTTGAAAAGATTGAAGTCTGTATTTGCTGACTTAGCATAGTGCAGATCCTCATTCAGAGAATTATTATTTAGGTCTTGACTAGAACTGCAGATAATTAAATGGGAGCTGACTTTTTTTTTAAGATTTTATTTATTTATTTGACAGACAGGGAACACAAGTAGGCAGAGAGGCAGGCAGAGAGAGGAGCAGGCTCCCCACTGAGCAGGGAGCCTCATGCGGGGCTCAATCCCAGGTCCTGGGATCATGACCTGAGCCGAAGGCAGAGGCTTTAACTCACTGAGCCACCCAGGCACCCCAGAGAGCTGGCTTTATAACTAAATCTCAGCTACTCACCTTTTTTTGGTGGTTATTGGTTTTTTCCTCTTAGAAATAAGGAGAAGATGTTATGCCTCATGAGAGGTAAGCTATGATGACCAAACACTATTCATCTGGCTAGGTGAATGCTTATCTACTGTGATTAAACACTTTTCCTTAGAATATTACTAAAGGAACATCCTCAAAGCCATTTGATTAAAAAAAAGTATACTTCCCTAGTGTGTCAATTTTATTCAAACATTAGAGGCAAAAAAATGATTAAAATTTTTTATACTGTTACGTTTTTATCCATACCTATATGGAAGACTATTTTAATTTTATCTTTTGAAGAAAGTTAATTTATAAAATAGTTTGTGGTAAAGTAGTTGATAAAGAAGTTTTCAACAAGATATGTGAGTTACATTAAGCAAGAAGTGTTATAAACATGATATTTGAGAGCTGAAAGTAGGACCATGGTTATATAATCTTAATGTATTTGCTAAAATTACAATGCTATTGATAAAATTAAAAACAGATTTTTAAAATTTTTCACAAATAAAGTTACTTGTTCAGTATGTCTTTGTTATAATAAAAAATAAATAGATAATAGTGTAAAAGAGCACCTGTTCACACAAAATTAGACTCCCAGGTCAATGGAACAGAAGAAAACACAGAAATAAAACCACAGTGATATGGTTGGTCAATTCATGTTCAACAACGCAGGAAAGAAAATCTAATGTAAAAAAGAGTGTCTGCAACAAATGGTGTTGGGAAATCCGGAGAGCAACATGCAAAAGAATAAAACTGGACCGCTTTCTTATACCACCACAAAAATAAATTGAATAAAAAATTAAAAACCTACTCTATGACCCAGCAATTGCACTATGGGTAATTACTCCAAAGATACAGATGTAGTGAAAAGAAGGGACACCTGCACCCCAATGTTCATAGCAGCAATGTCCATAATAGCCAATGTCCTTCAACAGGTGAATGGATAAAGATGATGTAGTTCATATATACAATGGAAAACTACTCAGCCATCAGAAAGGATGAATATCTACCATTTGCATCAATGTGGATGGAACTGGAAGGTATTATGCTAAGTGAAATAAGTCAAGCAGAGCAAGACAATTATCATATGGTTTCACTCGTATATGGAACATAAAGAATAGTACAAAGTACAGTAGGGAAAGGGAGGAAAACTGAAGGGGGAGAAATCAGAGAGGGAGACAAACATATGAGACTCTTGACTCCAGGAAACAAACAGGTTGTGGAAAAGGAGGTGGGTTGGGGTGTGGGGTAATTGGGTGATGGGAATTTAAGAGGGCACGTGATACTATGAGCCCTGGGTGTTATATTCAACTAATGAATCATGAAAATTATTTAAAAATCTAATGATGTACTACTATACCTTGGCTATATTGAATTTAAATTTTTTAAAAAAAGGAAAAAAAATAACCGATACAACTTAACAGTCCTCAAAACAAATAATCCAATTAAAAAATGGGCAGAAGACATGGACAGACAGTTCTCCAAGGAAGACATCCAGATGGCCAACAGACACATAAAAAGATGTTCATCATCACTCCTCGTCAGGGAAATGCAAATCAAATACACAATGAAATATTGCCTCACACCTGTCAGAATGGCTAACATCAACAATACAAGGAACAACAGGTGCTAGTGGGGATGTGTAGAAAAACACTCAGGCACTGTTGGTGGGAATGCAGTCACTATGGAAAACAGTATGGAAGTCCCTCAGAAAGTTAAAAAGATTACTACCCTGGTATCCAGCAAGTTCACTGCTGAAATATTTACCCAAAGAAAACAAGAGCACTGCTTCAGAGGGATACATTCACCCCTGGGTTTATAGCAGCACTATTTACAATAGGTAAGGTATGGAAGCAGCCCAAATATTCATCAATTGATGGATATGAAGATAAAGGAGGTGTGAGATAGATAGGTAGATAATGGAATCTTATTCAGCCATAAAAGAATGTAATTTTACAACAGCATGGTTGGAGCTAGAAACTATAATGCTAAGCAAAATAAGTTAAAGATAAATATCATATGATTTCATTAATATATAAACATATGGAATATATTTATATACATATTTAAATATATGGAATTTAAGAAATGAAACAAATGAGCAAAGGGGGAGAAAAGAGAAACAAATGAAGATACACTCTTAGTTATAGAGAACAGACTGATGGTTACCAGCGGGGCAAGGTGCTGGAGTTTGGTTCAATAGTGATGGAGATTAAGGAGTGCACTTTTTGATGAGCACTGGGCAATGTATGGTGTCATTGAATCACTAAATTGCACACCTGAAACTAATATGATGCTGTATACTAACTAGAATTAAAATAAACACTTAATAAGAGAGCCTCTTCAACCCAGCATATGCCGTGAGTGATTTCACCTCTCAGTAAGGAGCTGTGATTATTGAAGTTTCTACCCATAGCAACCTGACAGTATTCCATCATGCTACCTCTCTGGCAATATTCTGTTCTTGGGCTCACCTTAGTGATTGATTGCCTGATGCAGTGAGTAAACACTTACTGTTTTTAACCACATTTATATAAATCTAGGTTCTCGGAAATAGTGACAGTAAAAAATGAGAAATTTCCCATATAAGGACCTTGATGCTAGCTATCTTCAATTCAGCTCAGTTCTTTTCATTAGTAGACTCCATTTCACGTATCTTATATACTAAGTAAGGTAGATAGAACACTCTTCCTTCTCCTTGGCATGTAGTACAAAAATTATTTTCTGCTTAACATAAACATTGAAGATATCATGAAAAACATGCAAAAAATATTTTCCATGAAACATTATTTTGTGCTGTTACTAGGTATATCCTTACTCAGATATGTCATTTACATATACATATGTATATATATATATATATATATACACGTATATATGTATATATGTATATATATCTTCTGTCATTCAGTAGATTGTCTTTTAGTTTTATTGACTGTTCTTTTTGCTGTGCAGAAGCTTTCTTGATATGACAGTCCCAATATTTGATTTTTTGCTTTTGTTTCCCTTGCCTCAGGACATATATCTGAAAAATGTTAATATAGCCAGTGTCAGAGAAATTGCTACCTATGCTCCCTTCTAGGACTTTTATGGTTTTAAATCTCACATTTAGGTCTTTTGAGTTTATTTTTGTGTATGGTATAAGAAAGTGGTCCAGTTTCATTCTTTAGAATGTAGCTGTCCGGTTTTCCTACCACCATTTGTTGAAAAGACCCTAACCCTTTACATATTCTTGCCTCCTTTGTTGAAGATTAATTAGTTATGGGCTTACTTCTGGGCTCTCTCTCCTGTTCCATTGATCTGTGTGTCTACTTTTGGGCCAATACCATGCTGCTTTCATTTCTACAGCTTTGTAGTATATTTTGAAATCTGGGATTTTAATACCTCTTGTTTTGTTCTTTTTCATGCTTGCTTTGGCTCTTTAGGATCTGCTGTGGTTCCATATATATTTTAGGATTGTTTGTTCTAGTTCTGTGGAAAATTCTGTCAGTATTTTGATAGGGATTACTTGAAGTCTGTAGATTGCTTTAGGTAGTATGGATATCTTAACAATATTTATTAACCCAATCTGTGAGCATGGAATAAATATCTCTCTGTGTCATCTTCAGTTTCTTTCATCAGTGTTTTATAGTTCAAGAGTACAGTTTTTCACCACCTTGGTTATGTTTATTCCCTGATATTTTATTATTTTGGATGTAATTGTAAATGGGAATATGTTCTTAATTTTTCTTTCTGCTACTTCATTGTTAGTGTATAAAAATGCAGCTGATTTCTGTTCATTGATTTTATGTCCTGTGACCTTCCTGAATTCATTAATCAGTTCTAGTAGCTTTGTGTTGGAATCTTTATGGTTTTCTATATGGAGTATCATGTCATTTGCAAATACTGGAAGTACTACTTCTTCCTTACCAATTTGGATGCCTTTTATTTCTTTTTTTGTTTGTTTGTTTGTTTGTTTGTTTAATTGCTATGGCTAGTATTTCCAGGACTATGCTAAATAAAAGTGGTGACAGTGGACATCCTTGTCTTATTCCTGATCTTAGGGGAAAAGCTCTTAGTTTTTCACAACTGGGTATAATATTTGCTGTGGGTTTTTCATGGATGGCTTTTATTATGTTGATAGATAATATTATGTTATCCTTCCAAGCCTACTATGTATAGGTTGTGGTGATGAATGGTTACTGTACCTTATCAAATGCTTTCTCTGCATGTGTTGAAATGATCATATGGTATTTATCCTTTCTCTTGTTGATATGTGATGTATCACCTTGATTGATTTGTGAATATTGAACCACTTTTGCATCCCAATAATAAATCCCACTTGATCATGGTGAATGACTTTTTTAATGCATTGCTGGATTTGGTTTGCTAATATTTTACCGATGATTTTTACATCTATGTTCATTAGCAATAGGCCTATAGTTCTCTTTATTGGTAGTGTCTTTACCTGGTTTTGGTGTCAAGGTAATGCTGGCCTTGGAGAATGAATTTGGAAACTTTCCTTCCTCCCCTATTTTGAATAGTTGGAGAAGAAATTAACTCTTTAAATGTTTGATAGAATTCACCTGTGAACCGTTCTGGGTTGGACTTTTGTTTACTGGGAATTTTTTGATTACGAATTCATCACTGGAAATCAGTCTATTCAAATTTTCTATTCTTGATTTTGTTTTTGTAGGTTATATGTTGCTAGAATTTTATCCATTTTTTTCTTCATTGTCTAATTTGCTGGCAAATAATTATTCATAATATTCTCTTATAATCCTTTGTATTTCTGTGGTATTGGTTATCATTTCTTCTCTTTCACTTTGATTTTCTTTGAGTCTTTTTTCTTTTTCTTTCTTCTTTTTTTTTCCCTCTTTGATGAGTCTGGCTAGAGACTTATCAATTTTGTTGATCTTTTCCAAGAATCAGCTTCTGGTGTCATTGGTGTGTGTGTGTGTGTGTGTGTGTTTAGTTTCTGTTTTGTTTATTTCTGATCTAATCTTTATTATTTCCTCCCTTCTACTGATTTGTTTTTTTCTAGGTCCTTTAGGTGTGAGGTTAGGTTCTTTGAGATTTTCCCTACTTCTTGAGGCAGGCCTGTGTTGCTATAAACTTCCTCTAAGAACCACTTCTGCTGCATCCCAAAGGTTTTACACCATTGTGTTTTTATTTTTGTCTCCATTTTTAAAAATTTCTTTTTTAAATTCTTGTTTGACCATTCATTGTCCAGCAGCACGTCATTTAACCTCTATATATTGGAGTTCTTTTCAGATTTTTTTCTTGTGGTTGCTTTCTAGTTTCATAGTGTTGTCAGAAAAAAATGCATGGTACAACTTCAAGCTTTTTGAATTTGTTGACATTATTTTGTGGCCTAACGTGATCTATTCTGGAGGATGTTCTTTGTACACTTGAAAAGAATGTGTATTCTGCTGTTTTAGAATGGAATGTTCTGAACATATCCTTAGATCCATCTGGTTTAATCTATCATTCATAGCTACTGTTTCCTTATTGATTTTCTATTTGGATGATTTGTCCAATTATGTGAGTGGAGTGTTAAAATTTCCTACTCTTATCATATTACTATCAGTCATTTCCTTTATGTTTGTTAATAGCTGCTTTATGTATTTGGGTGCTTCCATGTTGGGTGCATAAATATTTACAGTTATTATATCATCTTGTTGGATTGTTTCCTTCATGATTATATAGTATCCTTTTTTGGTCCCTTGTTACAGTTTTTGTTTTAAAGGTATTTTGTCCAAGGTAAGTATTGCTATCCTGGTTTTCTTTTCACTTCCATTTGCATGGTAAATCCTTCTCCTTCCTTTTACTATTAAATCTTCATGTCCTTAGGTCTTGTAGACAGCACAGAGGTAGGTCTTGATATTTATTTATTCTGTCATTGCATATCTTTTGATTGGAGTGTTTAGTTTATTTACATTCAAAGTAATTATTGATAGGTATGTATTTATTGCCATTTTGCTACTTGTTTTATGGTTGTATTTGTAGTACTTTGTTCCTTGCTTCTCTTGTTCTGTTCCCTCACATTTTGCTGACTTTCTTTAGTGATTTTTACTTGGATATTTTTCCATTTATTTTTTACATATCCCTTACCAACTTCTGATTTGTTGTCATATATAACAACAAACATACAACATGCACAAGGCATATAGCAGTCTGTATTAAGTTGATGGTTGCCTAAGTTTGAACCCATTTTTTTTTAAAGATTTATTTATTCATTTGACAGACAGAGATCACAAGCAGGAAGAGGCAGGCAGAGAGAGAGGAGGAAGCAGGCCTCCCGCTGAGCAGAGAGCCCGAGGCGGGGCTCGATCCCAGGACCCCGGGATCATGACCCGAGCCGAAGGCAGAGGCTTTAACCCACTAAGCCACCCAGGCGCCCCAGTTTGAACCCATTTTGAAGGCACTAAATTTTTACTCCTCTTCACCTATGAGGCATATGGTATCATACTTTAAATCTCATTATTTTGTGAATTTCTTGACTCATTTTTGTAGATATACTTACTTTTACTACTTTTGTGCTTCCTCTTTTTCTTACTCCTGCTTATATTCTTCCTTTTCCATTCAGAGTACCCTTTAACATTTCTTGTAAATCTGGTTCAGTGGTGATGAATTCCTTTACCTTTTGTTTGTCTGGGAAACTATTCATCTCTCTTTGGATCCTGAATAATAATAGCCTTGCTGGATAGAGTATTCTTGGTTAAAGGTGGTTTGTTTTTGTTTGTTTGTTTGTTTGTTTGTTTCAGCACTTTGAATTTATTCTACCACTGGTTTCTGGCCTTGTATAATTTCTGCTGAACAATCAATTGATAGCCTTATGGGGTTTCCCTTGTATGTAACTGTTTTCTTTTCTCTTGCTGCTTTTAAAATTCTTGATCACCGCTTATTGCCATCTTGACAATTATGTTTCTTGGTGTGGACCTCCTTGGGTTGATTTTGTTGGGAGTTCTCTATGCCTCCTCGATATGGGTTTCTGTTTCCTTCCCCAGATTCGGGATGTCTTCAGCTATTATTTCTTCAAATAAATTTTCTGCCTCCCGAACCATAAGAGACTATGGACTCTGAAAAACAACCTGAGGGTTTTGAAGGGTCAGGGGTGGGAGGTTGGGGGAACAGGTGGTGGGTGATGGGGAGGGCACGTTTTGCATGGAGCACTGGGTGTTGTGCAAAAAGAATGAATACTGTTACGCTGAAAAAATAAATAAAAAGGGAAAAAAAATAAAAAAATAAAAAATAAAATAAATAAATAAAATTAATTTCTATTGTTAAAAAAAAAAAAATTTTCTGCCTCCTTTTTTCTTCCTTCTCCCTCTGTGATCCCTATAATGTGAATGTTATTATGCTTGATAATAGTATACCTGAGTTCCCTTAGTCTATTTTTATTTATTATTATTATTTTTTCTCTCCCCTATGCAGCTTGATTACTTTCTATTACTCTTTCCTCCAGGTTGCTGATCTTTTCTTTTGCTCTGTCTGGTCTACCATTTATTCCCTCTGGTGTATTTTTAATTTCAGTTATTGAATTCTTCATTTCTGACTTTTTTAAGTTTTCTTTCTCTTTATTGAGGGTCTCAGTGAGGTCCTCCCCTCTGGTTTTCAAAGCCAAAGGTTATGCAGTTCATCTTGCCACTGCAGGCCCATCGGTCCTGTGGTTCCTGGTGTAGGTTCTGCTCCTTTTCCTTCTCCAAGCCCATAGTGTCCCTTTCTCCTATGATCATCCCATGGGCCAGTTTGGCTCCTGACCACCTCTCCACCTTTCCCATCCTTTTGAATTTGGTCTTTTCTCTACATTTAGCTGTGAAACGTTTGTTCTGCCAGTTTTTTTCATTGTTTTATGGGTTATTTACACTGCTGTGGGTATAAACTACATGTTTCTGTGGGAAGACATGAGCCTAGATCCCCCTTCTCCATCATCTTCCCTAGAAGTCTCAGTTGTTTTTGCTTTTTGGGTATTATAAATAATCATAAACATTCATGTGCAACTCTTTGTGTGGCTGTATATTTTCATTTCTTTGGTGTATGTGCCTAAAAATGAAGTTGCTTAGTTGTATAGTAATTTATTTATTTAACTTTTCAAGAAACTGGCAAACTCCTCCAAAGTAGTACACCATTTTACATTCCCACTAGCAGTATGTGAAGATTCCAATTTATTTTCATTCTTACGAATTTCTCTCTTTTTAAATATAGACATTCTAGTGGGTGTAGAGTGGTATCTCATGGAGATTTTGATTTGCATTTCCCTGATAACTAATGATACTGAATATCTGTATGTGGCTAATTGTACATCTTCTTTGAAGAAATATTTATTCAAATCCTTTGCTCATTTTTAAACTAGGTTATTTGTCATGTCTTTTATATGTTGTGGATATAAATCCTTTATCAGTAGTATGATTTGCAGAAAATATTTTCTCTCATTATTTGTGTTATCTTTTCATTTCCTTGATGGTGTCCTTTGAAGGATAAAAGTTTTAAATTTGGGGTGCCTGGGTGGCTTATGCAGTTAAGCATCTGCCTTTGGCTCAGGTCATGATCCCAGAGTCCTGGGATTGAGCTCCATGTCAGGCTCCCTTTTCCTGTTGCTCATGCTCTCTCTTGCTGTCTCTCTCTCAAATAAGTAAATAAAATCTTTAAAATAAAAAAGTTTTAAATTTGAAGTTTAAGTTGTATGTTATGTCTTTTGTTGCTTGTGATTTGGGTTCTCAATCCAAGGTTATGAGATTGAGGTCTTAGGTTTTTTTTGTTGTTGTTGTTGTTTTGTTTTTTCCAAGATTTTATTTATTTGACAGATAGAGATCACGAGTAGGGAGAGAGGCAGGCAGAGAGAGAGAGGAGGAAGCAGGCTCCCTGCCAAGCAGAAAGCCCGATGCGGGGCTCGATCCCAGGACCCTGGGATCATGACCTGAGCGAAAGGCAGAGGCTTTAACCCACTGAGCCACCCAGGCGCCCCGAGGTCTTAGTTTTCATGGCATTAGGGAACCCCTTACCTTATGAGTACAAGCTTTCCCAAAATGGAAACAAGGAAACTATTTTTCCAGCTTTCTTTACAGCACATATGATCTAAGTTCTTCTATTTAGAAACACCCATGTCATATTTTGTATCAGAGTTTAAAGAGGTAAGAAAGAAAAACATAAAAAAGAATCCATTCCAGTAAGGGTAGCAACAGATACATCCAGTTTTCAAATTTCAACATTGTGAGGTGTTAGAGGTAGCATATAGTTCCTTCTGTGCCATGCAAACTACAGTACTATGCCCAGTAACTGCAAGCAGTGTCCACACTGAAAATCTTCCTTTTGCCATTAGTAATCCATGGATTACTGCATCAGGATGCTAACTGGCAGCCTACTTCACATTACTTTAAATAAGGAAAAAAAATGTGTTTATTTCTGTCTTAAACCTGAGCTAGTTTCCTAAACTATACTAAAATATAGTAAAATGGCCATATAAATAATAGACACATTATGATATAAATCATTTAAAATGTCATAACAATACGGTTAATAGTTTGCTTTGCACACAATAGCATATTACACTTTGTTGACAGTGCATTTTTTCAAAATGTCCACATGTAATCCTGACATTCTGCAAGTTCTATTTGGAGTGTAATTCAGGTTGTGTTCTTCTATATTTAAAATGTACTGGTTTGGGGTACATATAAATTTTTCTGTATACATATCTACTGAAAAACTTTGTATTTAGAAATGTGTTTTATGAATTTTGAGTATTAAAAACCAAGAGGCATTCCAGGAAAATGTTATCCATAGAAATATTCTTCAGAGGTATGCTTGTTTTTACTGAGCATCTGTACTGTACAAGGAGTACAATTCTTGTCTATAAGCGTGTTTGTGGTTCCTAATGCCATCGTGGATACCCTGAAACTTATACAGTAGGCAAAAGACATAAAATTCTTCCTTTTTCATGAACTAGATAATCAGCTCTACCTACTTGTCTTACTTTATGGAAAATTATAAAACATCTCATCAGATGAATTCTAGATTCTAAAGCTAGCTTTGTTTAGATATAACCATAGGCAAGTGACTTCCCTTCCCTAGGCTATACTTTGTTTATAATAAGAGCAGTAGTTTGAATTAGGAGATCTTTATGATTCTGTCCAGTTCGAATTATTTGTTTTTCTTTTTTTCCCCATTTTATTTATTTTTTCAGCGTAACAGTATTCATTGTTTTTGCACAACACCCAGTGCTCCATGCAAAATGTGCCCTCCCCATTACCCACCACCTGTTCCCCCAACCTCCCACCCCTGACCCTTCAAAACCCTCAGTATTTGTTTTTCTTTAAGCACATCATATAAGCAAAAAATATTCAGATCAGCAAAACAGTTTTTAAAACATCTGCCTTATAAAATGCTCAGATTTTTCCTCAATGGCTGTTATCTTGTAATCATTCTCAGAGAAATCCAGGTGTTCCTCTTATTTAGAAATTATATACTGATCTTTATCAGCATTGGAAGACAGTGATCAAAAATTGTTTTTATGTCTGTTTTGTTCATTTAAAATATGTTACAAGCAGTATTAAGGAAAAAACACATGAACCACAAAATTGATTATTAACTTTTATCGTATATATTTCTAGGTGAATGTCTATAATAGGAAAAGGGCAATGGGAAGATAAATTTGGCAGTGTTAATAGGCAAGCCCTCATTGGAGTATTTTTTTCTTTTTCCAAGCATTACTCTGCCACCGGTGAAGTCTCATTATTTCTAAGTGTCCTAATCAATAAGGTCATGAAAGATTGATTTCAGGAGCTGTCACTGTGTTTATGACAAGAAGCATATAGAGTCATTTATAGGAGTGGGCAGTAATTCTCCTGTTCACTAGCAAGTCAGGGAATCAGTAAGCCCATCATACATGTCTTTAGGTGGTGAGGGAAAATCTCAATGGTGTTCATCATTGACAGAGGAGGAGACTAATATTGTTAATTGAATTTCCCTAAAAAGAACAAAAATAAACCATCATGTAGGGGGAAGGGGAGAGGAGCAAATCTATACAAATCTCCAGTAGGTATGAGTTGATTGCATTGATTTTCCTCTGCTAATGGCCTAGGATGGATACAGAATTGTTGTCAGAAAATATAAAGTTGATTATAGCAGCTCTTTTCTACTTACTACTTTCAGAAGTCCTAAGAGTGGCAACCAACAATGTTTCAAACAAAGCATATATATTAAAGTATATGTAATTTTAAAATAAAATATTTTAGCTTTATTTTTTAAACTAATGTGTGTTGTAGAAAATATGTAACACTTAAACATTCTCTCATTATTTCTGAGGAATATGATTTTAAGGACCACACAATATTCTGTAATATGGGAAAAGTATAATTTATTTAGCTAATCCTCTATTTAGGGGACCATTAGATTCACAAAGCCTTTCTTAAAGAAAAGTTATCTTTAATATACTTTCATTATAAAAAATAAAGCAGTATGGAAATAGATAAATAGGAAAAGTGAAATCAACCCCACTTTCCCCTCCTAGTCCTTCTCCTCAGACATACCAGCTATTAACAGTTTGGAAAGTATCTTTCCCTCTGTTTTGTCTGTATATTTTCCTGTATTAATAAACATACCTTTTTTCTTATTAAAAATACCAAACTAGGGGCACCTGGGTGGCTCAGTGAGTTAAAGCCTCTGCCTTCGGCTCAGATAATGATCTCAGGATACTGGGATCGAGCCCCGCATTGAGCTCTCTGCTCAGTGGGGAGCCTGCTTCCCCCTCTCTCTCTGCCTGCCTCTCTGCCTACTTGTGATCTCTGTCTGTCAAATAAAGAAATAAAATCTTTAAAAAATATATCAAACTGCTGAGCAAAATAAGTCAAGCAGAGAGAGTCAAGTATCATATGGTTTCACTTATTTGTGGAGCATAACAAAGAACATGGAGGACATGGGGAGATGGAGAGGAGAAGGGAGTTGTGGGAAATTGGAAGGGGAGATGAACCATGAGAGACTGGACTCTGAAAAACAACCTGAGGGGTTTGAAGGGGTGAGGGGTGGGAGGTTGGGGAACCAGGTGGAGGGTAATAGGACACGTATTGCATGGAGCACTGGGTGTGGTGCAAAAACAATGAGTACTGTTATGCTGAAAATAAATAAATTTTAAAAATATATCAAACTATAAAGCTTTCCATATCGGCATTAAGATCTACCTATTTCTCTCCTTTTTAATTAACCAGGGTTTTTTTTAATTTAAAAGAAGTGGCTTGAAAAATTAAACTATCTTCTGAAAGGGAATATAATGAAAAGGAAATTCCTCTTTTACTTAATGTTGGCAGTTTTTTTCAAAACTGCATAGTATTCCATGGAATAGTTGTACCAGTATTTTCCCATTTCCTATATTCCTACAACCATTTTCCTATTGATAGACATTTGTTTGGATTGTTTGGAGGATTTAGCTTTTTCAAAAATGCTTCAGTGGCCATCCCTGTACATACGTCATTGTGGACTTGGGCTTATTTTCCAGGATAGATTTACTAGATCTGAAACTGAAATTTTTATTTTTTTAAGAAAAACCCAGATAATCCTTCAGACATGTTAAAAAAAAATAGTAACCTTAGAATTAGGGAAATACAAATCAAAACCACAGTGAGATATCACCTCACACCAGTCAGAATGGCTAAAATTAACAAGTCAGGGAATGGCAGATGTTGGCGAGGATGTGAAGAAAGGAGAGCCCTCCTACACTGTTGGTGGGAATGTAGGCTTGTGCTGCCACTCTGGAAAACAGCATGGAGGTTCCTCAAAAAGTTGAAAGTAGAGCTACCCTACAACCCAGCAGTCGCATTACTGGGTATTTACCCTGAAGATACAAATGTAGTGATCCGAAGGAGCAGGTGCACCCAATTGTTTATAGCAGCAATGTCTACAATAGCCAAACTATGGAAAGAACCTAGATGTCCATCAACAGAGGAATGGATAATGAAGAGGTGGTGTGTGTGTGATATATATATATATATATATATATATATATATACACGTATACGTATATATATATGTATACATATATATATATAAGTCAATCAAAGAAAGACAATTATCATGTGATCTCTCTGATATGAGGAATTTGAGAGGCAGGGTGGGAGTCGTGGAGGGAAGGGAGGGAAAAAAATGAAACATGATGGGACCAAGGAGGGCAAGGACAAACCATAAGAGACTCTTAATCTCAGGAACCAAGGAGGGCAAGGACAAACCATAAGAGACTCTTAATCTCAGGAAACAAACTGAGGGTTGCTGGGGGGTGGAAGGAGAGGGAAAGGGTGGCTGGGTTATGAACATCGGGGAGGGTATGTGCTATGGTGAGTGCTATGAATTGTATAAGACTGATGATTCACAGACCTGTACCCCTGAAGCAAATAATACATTATATGTTAATAACATTTAAAAAAAAATAGTAACATTCTTAGTCAGTATAATTGGTATTAGTAGTTTGGTCAGTTGCCCAAAAGTCAAACCAAGAAAATCATGAAAAATCACCTAAATACTTTTGATACTTGTTTTAACATAAAACTTTTAAATGTATATTCATTTGCCAATCTTCTGTTGTAGGGGCAAGGCTTTTCTTTGTGAATAGTTGTGTTCTTTGGAATTCCAGTAGTTATTCTTAAACAAGTAATACCTATAATAGCTAAAAATTCCACTTTCAGGGCTCTTTCAAGTATAAAATAATTCAAGTTCATAATCAGTCCTTTAGATTTTTACATTTTCCCCCACCATTAAACTTGTCTAACTTATACCTAATTTGCTCGCAGTTTTGTATAGTAACTACTATTGTTGAATCTTTCTAAAGCATTCAACTTAGTTTCTATAGAAACTTTTTTTCTAATTTTTCTTTAGTTTACTTGAAATTACATAATATAGTAAATAGTCAATTGACATAAACTTGTCTGGTAACAGATACAACTTACTCATGATAACACTCAGAGACAAGAATGCTCCCTGGGATATAGGAGTATTATACAAGTTTTATTGAGGAAATGAAGAATGTCTATTATTCCATCATTTTGGCTGTATGGAGATCAATTAAAGAGTTTCATATTATACTGATTCTTATGCCTATCCATGGATTGCAAGAGCCCATTTATGCTTATCCATGACAAAACTAGGCATTATTAATACATAAAGCATTTTAAGGTTGGAAACTGTCAATGAACAACAACAAAACCCTAGAATTTATTGAGTATCTACTCTTGTAACACTTTCTAATGTTGTTTTGTAAACTCATTTGAGTAACTCTAGAATGTTTTTCCCATTTTAAAAATAAAGATGGAAAAAACATCATAAATAAATAATTAAAATAAAAAAGACATTGTAACACAGAGAGATTAACTAATAGGCCAAGGTCACGTAGTAGGTAGTTGAGCTAAGATTCAAAAATATTTTCAAGACATTTTTACTTGACAACTAAGTATACTGCATGAATGAGATATTCAGTTTTTCAATGTCATATTAACAAAAGGAGTTAAAACCGAGGGAGACAAACCATAAATGACTCTTAATCTCACAATACAAACTGGGGGTTGCTGGGGGGAGGTGGGATTAGGAGAGGGGGAGGGGGCTATGGACATTGGGGAGGGTATGTGCTATCGTGAGTGCTGTGAAGTGTGTAAACCTGGCGATTCACAGACCTGTACCCCTGGGGATAAAAATACATTATATGTTTATTAAAAAAAAAAAATTTGGAAGGGGAGGCGAACCATAAGAGACTATGGACTCTGAAAAACAACCTGAGGGTTTTGAAGGGTCAGGGGTGGGAGGTTGGGGGAACAGGTGGTGGGTAATGGGGAGGGCACGTTTTGCATAGAGCACTGGGTGTTGTGCAAAAACAATGAATACTGTTACGCTGAAAAAATAAATAAAATGGAAAAAAAAAAGTTTAAAAAAATATAGAAGTAGTCTCCATAGCATAGGGAATGTATTTTCCTTTCATGATATAAACTTACAGAATGGTTGATAATATTTGACAAGTATAGATTGAGCCTACAAGGTAGTTTCCTATTTTTAGAAATTATTGGATGTTACGGAATGTTAGAAGTTAAGTAACCCTAGTAGCTATTTAGCTGACTCTCCCATTCCCTTATTTGTAGGATGTTGGAGATGCACTGTGCTGATGCTTCAAGTCTGAAAAGGCTTAACAATGTAAATTAAAATAGAATTTCCTATCCTCTTAGCAGAAGAGGATTGCATTGTCATGATGGGCATGATAAACCATTCGGTCTAGAATCATAGATTTTAAATTCATTTCTATGGTATATCTGCTCGAGCATGTTCCCATCGTGCAGGTAAAGACATGTGTTCCTCTTTACATTAAGTTTTACCTATTATTATGGGAAGTATTAAATGAGAGAGACAGACACACACACCTTCTTGCTAGGCCACAGTTTCTTAAAATGTTTTGTTTGATAACCCTTTTAATTGGTTACCTTGAATTCTCACTTACTCCATCTTTAAGGTGATATTTTTGTCACTACAATTCGAAAAGAAGAAAAGCTATTCTTGATTTTTACCTTATGCTCTTAAATTTTTTCTAGAACAAAAAATATTAGTAAAATGCAAAGTTGGTTGAATAAAATTATCTATATACCTTGCTGAATACTTATATGAGTATTTCTATAGGACACATTTCTAGAAGTAAAATTACAAAATGCACTGTTTCATCCAGGCTTTTATGAGAATCTTTTCTTCATTCCTTGTCTTTCAAGATCCCCATATTAGGGTAAACCCCTAAAGCATATAAAGTGTTTTTCAAGTGAGCAGTGATGGAGAGAGGCGTAGTTTCTTCTCCACTGGGAATTCTAGCTGAGCCAAGAAAAGAGCTTCAGGAAGAGGGGCTATAGCAGTGATAACAGTAAGCTTGAAGTTCCCATGGTAGATCCTCCATTTTTCTGATTGGAAATCTCATTATTAAAAGACCAGCTTATGTGTCATCTCCTCTGGAAGCCTTCCCAAGCAGGCTGCCCCTTCTGTATCCATATACTTATACACCGGTCTGTCATCACACAGAATGAGCTGCTCTTCTTTTATAATCCCATCCATTCATGCTTACCTTTCTCATAGTCCTTCTCATTAGTGCATTGTAGTGGTTCTCAACTCTGTGTCTCAGAATTACTTAGGAATTTTCTTTTTTTCTTTTTTAAAGATTTTTACTTATTTATTTTAGAAAGAGAGCACACACAAGTGGAGGGAGAAGGAGAGAGAGAATCCTCAAGCAGACTACCCGCTGAGCACAGAGCCCAGTATGGGGCTCAATCTCTGGACCTCGAGATCATGACCCAAACCAAAATCAAGAGCCAGATGCTCAATTGACTGAGCCACCCAGCTGCCCTGGGAATTTTGTTAAACTAAATGCAGATGACTACTGTGTTTGAAATTTTTTTATCACAAACTTTTTTTAAAAGATTCTTCGGGCCTACCACAGACTCACTAAATAAAAACCTCCACCGAAAATTTTGAGATGCAGCCAGTACTTTACCACAGTACTTCATCAGATTGTCTCTTTTTTTTTTAATTAATTTACCTATTTCTACAGAGAGAGAGCTTGAGAGTGAGTTGTGGGGAGAGAACCCGATGGAGAGAGGGAGAGAATCCCAAGCAGGCTCCCCACTGAGCACGGAGCCCAATGTGGGACTTGATCCCATGACCCGGAGATCATGACCTGACCCAAAACCAAGAGTTGGTCGCTCAACCAACTAAGCAAGCTGGCACCTAGCTTGTTTGTCTTCCTACAGGATTGTAGTCTTTGGGGAGCCTCTTGTCTCCATGTCCCTAGAACCCAGTCCTGTGTCTGACCTATTAGCAGAAACTCAACAAAGGCTTACTGAAGAAACCACAAAATTAATGAGTGATTTATATTATCCAGTTAACTGGGAAAATGGTAAAGAGTAAACTTATGAACTGTGTATATATAAAAAGGTTTTTGTAAAAGGTGTAAGATGCACAATTGCAATTTCTTTGAGGATTGAATGAAAAATAGGCCAAAATTGTAGACTGTGCATTAGGAAGACTTTCTTGCCTATAAAGATTTCTAAACTCTATCAATAAATAGATAATTTATGAAGGGTATGGATTTCTTTCCATAAACTGGTAGCTAGAGATTTTTTCCTATACATTGAGAATTTAAGCCCAAGCATCCATGCTCTGTAGTTTTAGACTTTAGGTCCAGGACAATGTTGGAGGAAAAAGTTAGAATAATATGGTCCTAGGGTGAACCAAACCAAGACTATATAGTACTTACCTAAGGCTGTTCTGATGTAGTCAGGGTCTTATGTATAAAAATGGGGCTGAGCATCTTGACTGATATAAAAGGCAAAGGAGGGGCACAAACAGAAGAAAAAGCAACATGACTGTACCTGGGAGGAACAGAAGCATATAGAAATTGCCAAGTAGATTGGGTCAAAAAGTAAGTTAGGCCTCGGCCGTGACTGGAGAGTATTGTTGAGCGACTTCTTTTCCTGGTATTGGGTCTTTTCAGAGACAGACATGGTAGCTTAAAAGAAACTATAGAGGGCTGAACCTAGAACTCATATTTGATGAGAAACAAGACTGACCCAAGCAGTGGCAAGAATTAGACCAGGTAAAAAATTCATGCTTTTGTCTTTGATTTTATAATCGCATGTTTTACAAAGTGAGTCTGGCAGTTTGGATTTAAAATAATGATGGTATCATAAGAATAAAGCTCTGTCAGTTATTTTAGCTGATGTGATCAGGGTAAAATATATAGATTCCTTTGTTTCAGTTGTATAGTAAGACCTTCTCCCTTCTCCAATCTTTTTTTTTTTTTTAGGATTTTACTTATTTATTTGACAGAGATCACAAGTAGGCAGAAGGGCAGGCAGAGAGAAAGGGGGAAACAGACGCCCCACTGATCAGAGAGCCCGATGCGGGGCTCGATCCCAGGACCCGGAGACTACAACCCAACCCGAAGGCAGAGGCTTAACCCACTGAGCCACCCAGGCGCCCCTCCAATCTTTTTTTTTTAAAAAGAGGTCTTTGCAGTGTGTTTTACGTATTCAGATTATTGGTATAATGATGGAAGATTAACCATAAATCTATTAGAAAAAAATTAAGATTTTAATTTGCCATATAGTATAATATGAATACCTTATATTAAATATGTGAAATAATTTAATTGTGGACTATAAGAAACCAAGTCCTTGGTTTTAGACTCATTTAGTAGATTGGATACTATGTCTTGAAGAGACCTCCATTCCTTCTTTAACCCTTTTTAAACATACTTAGAAATTAGAAATTCCCATATATTTGTCTTTCATGTTTAGAAGTCATCATTAAGCTGTAAGTGAATGTAGCCCAGGAATGCAGACGTGGGAGTTAGAAACATTTATGGACTGACATAAAAAGTCAGCAATATTGTAACTTATCCAGGTTTCCCATGCTGTCCAAAAGTAGAACATTGTTATGCAACCTTTCCTAAGCCAAAATGGCATAAAGTGAAGAGTATTTCCTCCCTTCCAAAAGGTTCATATTACCCCACTTCACTTTTTTTTTTTCGTTTATTTGTTTATTTACAGCATAACAGTGTTCATTGTTTTGGCATCACACCCAGTGCTCCATGCAGTACATGCCCTCCCTATTACCGACCACCTGGTTCCTCAACCTCCCACCCCCCCACCCCGCCCCTTCAAAACCCTCAGGTTGTTTTTCAGAGTCCATAGTCTCTCATGGTTCATTTCCCCTTCCAGTTTCCCTCAACTCCCTCTCCTCTCCATCTCCCCATGTCCTCCATGTTATTTTTATGCTCCACAAATAAGTGAGACCATATGATACTTGACTCTCTCTGCTTGACTTATTTCGCTCAGCATAATTTCTTCCAGTCCCGTCCATGTTGCTACAAAAGTTGGGTATTCATCCTTTCTGATGGAGGCATAATACTCCATTGTGTATATGTACCACATCTTCCTTATCCATTCATCCGTTGAAGGGCATCTTGGTTCTTTCCACAGTTTGGCGACCGTAGCTATTGCTGCAATAAACATTGGGGTACAGATGGCCCTTCTTTTCACTACATCTGTATCTTTACCCCACTTCACTTTTATGAAAAGATCTACATCGTGTCTGTTTTTTGCTAACTGGAAGAGATCTGAAGAGGATTTTTACTTTTAGGGAATGGTAATTGCTTCTTTGCTTTATGCCATTTCAGTTTACAAAAGGTTTCATAAGCGAAAGAATGCTCTGCTTTCAGGTAGCAGGAGAAACCTGTACCAGTGTAGGGCTTTCATAAACGTGAAGAGGTGTAATGTGAACTTTCAGAAAGCCCAGGTACCTGTAATTTATAAATATAAAGATAACTTAACCTTATTTATAATTGTAAAATAATAGACTTTGGCTTGCAGTGCTATCTTATAAGCTAACTTGATGTCTTCATAAAAACTGGACCGGACTTGTGTAACTTTTATTCACTGGATTTGCATAACTTTTCAGGAAAACACTACGAAGAAGTAATAACAAATTTTCTTATATAATTGAGGAATGGAAAGAATGAGATTCATTGTTTTATAGAAAATCAGAATTATACATTTTATTCCATACTTTTCTGCCTAAAATCATTTAAAAAACAAAAATTAAGGCTACCAAGATTTTAAATTCTATTCTAATAAAAAACTGTCCTTAAGAGTAAAGAGAAAAATTTACCCTTTTTCTACTGGTTTCTAATTCTTTTGTCTCTCATATTACTTACTCTTGCCTCAACTAAGTTGTGACAATATCTTTGGTGCATATTTTTTGAAGACTGATGACAACACTTATGACCTCCCAAAGCTGCTCCCTTAGTGACCACTAATGGTTTATCTAGTGTCAAACAAGATCTTTGTTTTCTCGATTTTAGATAAATTTGCCGCCCACTGCTTCACCAGTCATGATGTCAGTTGTTTACATTTCAGCAAAATGTTTGTCGTAACTTTCAAATACAGGGGAACTGTGGACAGACGGTGTTTATCATGTTGTAGAGACTGTCAGAAATGGTTGGCCTCAACATAACTGAGTCGATCTTGGTGTTTACATTTTAATCTGCAAACTGTCAGCCTGCTCACTATAGTGACCAATTGCAGCAGGAGAAGATGAATAGCACAGAATTTTTATACTAGTTGCCCTACATTGCTCTGAATTAGTCTTTATAAAGAGTGTTTTACAGTGATGATGGCTGAAGGATGAGGAGAAGCCATTCCAGCTTTGGAAATGATACTACTATTTTGGTTAATGACCCTCTTCCAAAAGTGAAATATGGAAACTCATATGTAGAATGTGTTTCCTGCTGATGATATTCTTGCCTGTCTTCTCCAAGTGAGATCAGGAAAAAAAGTGCTGACAGGTAGGCAGAGGAGGAGCTCATAGAAAGGAGGGATGGCTCCTTGCTTGCACTATGCTCATGTCAACTATTACAGCCATTTAAAGCCTGTTTCTCAATTTTAGGCATTTACTCAGTCACTTATTGAACAGGGGTGAGGGGAAGTATATAAATAAATTTAGTATTGCTTAAGCTGTGTCTATAGATCATGTATATGTATATAAATATTGACATACTGAATTTTTAACAGTGCACTTCCTTCCTGACTGCCTACATGCCATTTCTTCTGGAACACCCATTCCCTGAATCTACCCTCTGCTCATTCTTCAAAACTAATCTCAGTATCCACCTTCAGAAGCCTTCCCTAGTCTACTGTTTGACTTTATTATCATCCCTACCCAGCTTTGTTATAGCTGCATACTATAATTTGTCACTTCAACTACATAATACAATACTGATTTTCTTGTTTATCTCCCCCTACTAAGATATAATCTCCTAAAAGGTAGGGACTCTTTAATTTAACCATGTGTCATTAATGTAAAGAAGAGTGGCCTATAGTAGGTGCAAATAAATGCTAACTTATTTAATTTAGGATACCTTATTGCTAATCTAGAATACTAGCATTCATGGCCTCCCTCACTTGTTTTTCATTCCTTGTCTCTCCAAAGGCATTATTACTTGTTGATCAGAACAGCATCCTCTATATTGTGGCTACACTGCATTTTCTTATGACACTCTTTTCTTTACTCTCTCCCTCTCTCTCACCCTCTCTCTTTGGGTGGGAGGTGGGCAGGGAGGGGCAGAGGGAAAGAGAGAGAGAATCTGAAGCAGGTTCCATGCCCAGCTCAGAGCCCAACACAGGGCTTGATCACACCACCCTGAGATCATGACCTGAGTCGAAATCAAGAGATGATGCTTAACCAACTGAGCCACCCAGGTGCTCTGTGATATTTTTTCTGTTATAGACCCCCATTTCCTCTCCTTATCTATGTGTCCTGTTTTCTCCAAGACCACATTCAAGATGCATTTCCTTTGGAAAACCCATGTTTTCTCAATCCCTTGATTGATTTAGAGACTGTGGTGAGTGATATAGGTCCTCAGGATAATTACTGAAAAAAATGTATGAGACTATAGTTAGTAATACTGTATTGTATATTTGAAAGTTACCAAGAGAATAGATCTTAAACGTTCTCATCACAGAAAAAAATTTATAACTGTGTATGGTGATGGATGTTAGCTTAATGTGATCATTTTGTAATATATACAAATATCACATTATTTTGTTGTACAGCTGAAACTATATGTAATATACAATGTCATATAATGCTGTATGTCAATTAGATCTCAATAAAAATAATAATCAGTAAAAAAAATGAATGATAAGTAGATAAGTGAAAAGTCAACATTAGCCTGAAGACTTACAAGGACTAGATAGAGTAAACAAAGAGGAAAATAAGCGATGAGAAAATTATCTTAATGGAGTTTAATATACTGTCAGTGTAGTCATGTCTATGGCAAAGAAGAGTAGTACTTGAAATGATAAGCCTTAGTTTCTTGCCCCAGATGTCCCATTACCTGGATATGTGCCCTGGGGAATGACAAAACCTTTAACTTGAATTTCCTGATGGCTATAGCATTGTTTTGAGAGTTCTTTTAGCTCTCCAGTCTAGGATTCTTGCAGATAAGTAAGAGTGGCAAAACTCTTTTCTGAGTGGAACTATTTGGGAGACTGATTTGAACTTAATTAATATGTGTCTCTGGAACCATACTGCAGAAGCTCTCCCTGCTGGAAGAGTTGTGCAGTCATGGCAGAGGGGGAGCTTTAGGTTGTTATTTGACTACAGAGGACAAGCATTATAGGAGTTCAAGACAATGGCTGTATCATTTAAAAAGAATTTAAATGTACTTTCCTCCCTTTGATTGACTCAAAGCACAATTACAGAAGAGTAGAATATAAATTAGAAAGCTTTCAGCAAGCAGCATCAGAAGTTGGTGAAATCTCAGAATAGATACACCATTTCTCTAACTCTAGGTTATTAATAATGCTTATATTTGTAGACTGCGCCATGGCTTCCAAAAGATCTTTTTCACTCCATTCCTCATGTGAGCAGATACTCTTACAAAAGTTAGACCAAAGCTGATGGGCCCATAGGAGTTAGAATGAGGACTAAGGAAGTAAAGAGTACCCGGTGGGGAGTGGCAGGTGGGAGAGAGCCTATGTTCTAACTTCTCCATCCCAGAGATGATGTGTATGGTTGTTGGGGATGATTTTGATGATCCATGTTTAACAAACACAGATACCAAAGGGACAGGGAATCTGCTGAGTAAAAGAACATAAACACAACCAAGTCATCTAATTCATTGACTTTACTGAAGATTGATAGATAGGCCATTGGTTCTCTGTGGGATGCTGAAAGCTGTCTTTACTCAGAGCCAGAAGATACTAGAGTATAGAAAACATCTCTAAGCAATATAATTAAGTAATTATTGCAATTATTGCAGGCTAATAATCATAATTAACACTTATTTTGTGCCAGGTGCCATTCTAAAATTTTTAAAAAGATTTTATTTATTTATTTGACAGAGATCACAAGTAGGCAGAGAAGCAGGCAGAGAGAGAGGAGGAAGCTGGCTCTGTGCTGAGCAGAGAGAGCCCAATGTGGGGCTCAATCCCAGGACTCTGGGATCAAGACCTGGGCCGAAGGCAGTGGCTTTAACCCACTGAGCCACCTAGGGCCCCCCCCCATTCTAAATTTTTAACCTATATTAACAAGTTAATCCTCATAGCAACCCTCTTGCTTTTATTATCCCCATATTACGAGGGACAAAACTGAGGCTGTAGTCCAAGTTCCCACAGCAAGTGGAGAACCAGGAGTTGAAAACAGATAGCTTCCTGTCAGAGTCCATGCTATTAATCACTATGATGTACTGACTAAAGCAGGTTGATATTTATCTTGCTTCTTGTTTGCTTGAGTGTGCATCTGAATGTGACTGTCTTTAGTTCCCCCAGCAAGAATTTTGGATCTGTCTTCACACATTGTCATAAGCTACAGCTGCAAGAGTCATAGTTTCAGTATCATAAAGATCTTTTAAAGGGAGTGTTTTTCCAACCCAGTAAGGAAAACAGATATCTCATCCCAAATGGCTTGATCTTCTGATTTCCTCTACCAACTTAAGCAGATTCTTCTAGCATGTTTTATTTTAGGATCTCTGTGCCCTCAACTTTTCCTAAAATATTCATGAGAAATAACCAGTATTCTTTTTTTTTTAAAGATTTTATTTATTTATTTGACAGAGAGAGATCACAAGTAGGCAGAGAGGCAGGCGGAGAGAGAGAGGGGGAAGCAGGCGCCCTGCTGAGCAGAGAGCGCGGTGCGGGGCTCGATCCCAGGACCCTGAGATCATGACCTGAGCCAAAGGCAGAGGCTTAACCCACTGAGCCACCCAGGTGCCCCAATAACCAGTATTCTTAAAGGCTAACGTAATCAACTTTTTAATTCTGAGATTTGCATACATCCGCCCTCAATTTTTGTTATATTGAGTTAAGTAATTGCTTTTATCTATATAGTCCAAAACTGATTTTTTTTTAATTTTTTTTTTAATTTGACAGAGAGAGATCGCAAGTAGGCAGAGAGGCAGGCAGAGAGAGTGAGAGGGAAGCAGGCTCCCTGCTGAGCAGAGAGCCCGACGCAGGACTCGATCCCAGGACCCTGAGATCATGACCTGAGCCGAATTACAGTTGATCTTGAACAATGTGACAGTTAGGGTTACTAACCTCTTGTGCAGTTGAAAACCCATGTATAAGGTGTGAGTCCACAAAACCTTAACTACTAATAGCCCGCTATTGACTAGAAGCCTTACTGATAACATAAACAGTCAATGAACACAGATCTTGTGTATGTGTCATATATTATATTCTTACAATAAAGTAAACTAGAGAAAAGACAGTGTTATTGAGAAAATCATAAGAAAGAAAAATACATTTACAGTACTGTACTATATTTATTTTAAAAATCCATATATAACTGGATCCATGCAGCTCAAACCCATGTTGTTCAAGGGTCAGCTTTCTGGTTTGGGTTAAATATAGCATATATTTATATATTTATTTTATATATATATATATATGCATATATATATCACATATAACTTTAAAATTCTTTGATTACAAGAAATATGTTTCTGGATATTTTCTTCCATGGTTACACATCTCTGTCTTTCCCTTCCTTCCTTCCTTTTCTTTTTCTTCTTCTCAGCACTGTAAAGTTGTTCTGTGAACCATGGTACATGATTAACATATGATGGTGATGATTTCCAGATACATAGCCTATTCACAGGAAACAGATGCTCTCTAGTTCCCTTGGTGTACACTCAAAAACCGTGTGCAGGTACACACTCTCACCACCTTCAGTTTTTGGGAAAAAAAAAATGTAAGAAAAACAGGATCCTCATAAGTAAGTATGTTAATGAAGGGGTTGATAAATTTGCCATGGTGTCTCTAGAACAGATCTTTCTGGACAGTGGAACCCAGTTCATGATCCCTTTAAAATATTCTCATTCTCAGACCACAGTAAGATTATCTAAATGTGTTTAAAATGCTCAGTACATGAGTTACAAGTTGATAATGCCCATTTCTCTTTCAAAAGAGTACAATGACCAAAAAGTAAACAGGGTACCGAGAGTAGGATTCCCTTGGTCTTTGAAAGCCAATGAGTCACATGAGCATTAAAACATAAAGCTAAGGGGCGCCTGGGTGGCTCAGTGGGTTAAGCCTCTGCCTTCGGCTCAGGTCATGATCTCAGGGTCCTGGGATCGAGCCCCGCATTAGGCTCTCTGCTCCGCAGGGAGCCTGCTTCTCTCTCTTTCTCTGCCTGCCTCTCTGCCTACCTGTGATCTCTGTCTGTCAAATAAATAAATAAAATCTTAAAAAAAAAAAAAAAGCTAAGTTACAACATAGTAGATAACTTGGCTGATGGATGCAGACTTCATTTTGTGTGTGTCCTGTCTTGTACTTTGGAAGGATATTTCAGCTTTCCACTGAAAGTCATACAGTGTTTGTTATGCAATATGTTCTTATGAGTGCATGTTCCTGCATTCCTGAAAACTATGTGAGCAGATCCTTAGGAAGTAGATCATTCTTCCAGCAAATATAAATGCCTAATGGTGTACCAGATCCCGCCCACAAGTTGCTTAAGTCTAATAGCTGACTACAGAGAAGTAAAGAGGCAGTTAGAATAAGATAGAATAAGCCATGATAACAGGTCTTCTTGCTTTCATCCTTGCTACTTTCAGTCTGCTCTCTACATGGCATCCAGAGTGTTCCATAAGTCACATCACATCACTTCCCCACTCAGTCCATTCCAGTGGCATCCCAGAATACTTGGAGCAAGAGCTAAAGTAACTTACAGTGGACTAGAAAGCAATAAATTTACCCCACAATTACATTTCTGACTTTATCACTGACACTTTTCCTCCTCACTCTGCTTTTGACTCATGGACTTCCTGTACTTAAACACTCTTCTGCCATAGGCCCTTAAATCTACTCTTTTCTCTCCTGAAGAGCTGCAGGCTTATTCCTCACCACCTTTGGGTCTACACTCAAATGTTATCTTCTCAGGAGGTCCTCTCTCACCATTTAAAACTGCAAACCCTTCTCCCTCCACAGACCCCAGCCACTCTTCTCTACTTTATTTTCCGTAATCACCATGTAACATATTTGTTTATATTGTCAATGACTTTCTGCACTAACTGCAATATAACTTTCATGAAAGTATGGATTTTTGTCTGTGCTTAATCAATACTTATTGAATTAGTCACAGATTAAATACAAGGTACTGTGTACTCTCATAATCCCTAATGAATATCAGAGAAGACTTTTAAGTTACAGCCATGATTTCACAGATGAACAGGAAGTTTTTAACAGTGTTTCAGGCAGATAGAACAGCACTTGCAAAGACCCAGAGAAGCACAAAGGAATGTGTGGTACGCTAGCCATTCATCATAACTGGAACATTGCAATGATGGAGAGTGGTAAGCAGTGAGACTGGAGAGATAATCAGGGACCAGATAATGAAGGGGCAGATAAAAACTTGAGGAGCCACTGAAGGATTTCAAACATGGAGTGATTAGGTTTGCTACTTCCTTTGAAAAGATCCTTCAAGCTGCAGTGTAGTGAGTAGATTAGAGGAAGGCAAGCCTGTAGCAGGGAAGCATTTTAGGAGGCTATTTTTTCTGAGTTTTTATTTTAATCCACGTTAACATACAGTGTACAGTATAGTGATTCCACACTTCCCTGCAAACCCCTGTGCTCATCACAAGTGCGCTCCTTAATCCCCATCACCTATTTCCCCCAGCCCCTCATTCACCTCACCTTTGGTTTGTTCCACATAGTTGAGACTTTCTTCATGGTTTCTCCCTCTTTCTCTCTTATTTTGTCCCCTGCTTATATATTTTGGGTATTGAAATGAGATGGTGGCAGACTAAGCTGATAGTGGTAGGGATGAGAAATAGATGCATTTAAAAGTATATAAGAGACAGAATCAATATTGTCTGGGAGAAGTAAGGAAAAAGAAGCTGAGTATAGAGTAGGTGATGGTGGCTTTCAAGGTCAGGTCTATAAGAGGAAAAGTAACAAATTTAATTTTGGACATGATATGCTTGTATTGCATCCAAATAGTACTGAGATCCCTAGTTGAAAACCATAAAAATATGGTACCCCCCCCCACCAACACACACATACACAGGGCTTAAAAGGCACACAAAAAGATGCTCAACATCACTAATCATCAGGGAAATCAAAATCAAATTCCACAATGAGATATCATTTCACACCTGTCACAATGGCTAAAGTAAAAAAACAAACAAACAAAAAAAAACAGGTGTTGGTAAGGATGTATAGAAAAAGGAACTCTCATGAACTGTTGGTGGGAATGTGCAGCCTGGTGCCAGCCACTGTGGAAGACAGTATGGAGATTCCTGACAAAATTAAAAATAGAATTACCGGGGCTCCTGGGTGGCTCAGTGGGTTAAGCCGCTGCCTTCGGCTCGGGTCATGATCTCAGGGTCCTGGGATCAAGTCCCGTGTCAGGCTCTCTGCTCAGCGGCAAGCCTGCTTCCCTCTCTCTCTCTCTCTGCCTGCCTCTCTGTCTGCTTGTGCTCTCTCTCTGTCATGTAAATAAATAAAATCTTTAAAACAAAAATAGAATTACCATGTGATCTAGTAATTGCACTGCTGGGTATTTATCCAAAGAACACAAAAATACTAATTCAAGGGGCGCCTGGGTGGCTCAGTGGTTTAAGCCTCTGCCTTCGGCTCAGGTCATGATCTCAGGGTCCTGGGATCGAGCCCCGCATCGGGCTCTCGGTTCGGTGGGGAGCCTGTTTCTCCCTCTCTCTGCCTGCCTCTCTGACTACTTGTGACTTCTCTCTCTCTGTCAAATAAATAAAATATTAAAAAAAAAAATACTAATTCAAAAAGATCTCTAAATCCCTATGTCTGTTGCAGCATTATTTACAATAGCCAAACTATGGAAGCACCCCAAGTGTCCTTCAGTAGGTGAATAGATAAAGAAGATGTAGTGTATGATATACGTATATATACATACATACACATAAACATACAATGGAATATTACTCTGCCATAAAAAAGAAAAATCTTGCCATTCACAGCAACATGGATGGATCTAGAGAGATTTATGCTAAGTGAAATAGGTCAGAAAGAGACAGATACCATACGTTTTCACTCATATGTGGAATTTAAGAAACAAAGAACAAAGAGGAAATAAGTGACAAACCAAGAAACAGACTCAACTACAGAGAACAAATTGATGATTACTGGAGGCGGAGGTGGGTAAAACAGGTGAAGGGGATTAAAAAGTACTTATTAGGACACCTGGGTGGCTCAGTCAGTTAAGCATCTGCCTTTGGCTCAGGTCATGATCTCAGGGTCCTGGAATTGAGTCCCGCATCAGGCTTCTTGCTAAGCGGAGAGGCTGCTTTTTGCTCTGCCTGCCATTCCCACTCTTTGTGCATGTGTGCACTCTCTCTCTTTCTTTCTGACAAAATCTTCTTAAAAATTTATTTAAAAGTATACTTATCATGATGGACACTTAGTAATGTATAGAACTGTTGAATCACTGTATTTATTGTACACCTGAAACTAATATAACACTATTTGTTAACTATACTGCAATTAAAACTAGAGGCATCTAGAGATAGAGCTTTGGGATCAGCTTGATATAGTGAAGAAAACAATGGAAATGGGTAATAATCTCTAGAGTAGAGGGGTGAGGAATAATATTATTTACTCCACAGATTGAGACTGGCAGGCTACAGCCCATGAACCAAAGCTGGCCTACTGCCAGTTTTTTAATGGCCCACAAACTAAGAATGGCCTTTATGTTTACTAATGATTACATTTTACATAATGCCCTTAATTTTGCATCTTGGCCTACAAAAGTTAAAATATTTACTATCTGGTCCTTCAAGGAAAAGCTTACTGATTTCAGCAAAAGAAGACAAGCTTTCAAAGACAAAGATAAATGTTGATGAGAATGATGGGGAAAAAAAAAACAGAAGAATGAAGTGCTGTGTTTACCAAAAGGAGAAACAAGGGTTTTCAGATAGGGAAACTTTAGACATGTTGGCATATCTCTCTTCTTAATATATAAAAATAAGAAAAAAATATTTTAAAAGAAAACTAAGCCAGGTCAAAATAAAAGTTGGGATTTTAGTGGACCAGAAATGGAATGACTAGAAACACAAAGTAAAAATAGCAGAAGCCATAGCACCATGGTAGTGCTGGTCCAGAGGCTCAGTGATGACAAGGATTGGGTTCCTGCAGACTAAAAGCAGGTAGATGCCCCATAGAAAGCCACGTTCCTGACCTAAGGTCAGAACTTGGGGTAGGGACTTTTCCACTAATGATAGGAAGCTGAATAAAAACTGCTGTTGACCACTGCCTAGTGCATCAGCTTGTGGGAAGCTTTGGGTCTAGTAGAGAAGAGAATACAGTGCCTCGTGACCAAGAATTAAACCAAGCCACCTGCCTGCTCAGTGACTGAATCTGTAGTATTCTCAGTGTTATTGCTGCAGCTCTAACTCTGAATTGACATTTATTGGACCTGAAGTCCTGGGTGCACCTGTGAAGCTGCTAAATAAGGGAAGAAAGGGATAGAATAAAACCTGTCTCTCAGATGTGCCTGCAAACCAAAATTACAGACATGAATAAATCAAATTTTAGGAAATACAGCTGTGAAACAACCTTTTAAAATGGAATCATGATTTATAAAAGATGACATTAATTTTATAGAACTGTCTGGAAAAGATTTTTGAACATATGTAATATGCTCAAGGAGATAATGAAAGCACCCACTTTAAATCAACAGGAGAGATGAAAAAGATAGGCAGAAATGAAATAGTGGGTAATATGAAAAAGGGCTGACAATCTAGGAAATAGTGCAATATTTGGAAATTAAAAATAAACAAGATAAAATCTAAACTGGAAGTAGAGGATTAATCAGTAGCTTGAGATATAGTATTAAAAAGTGTATCCAAAATGCAGCAGAAAAACAGATAAAAAGGGTGAAAGAATGCTTAAAACCATGAGAGACTGTGAGACTGAGAACCAAACCAAGGGTTTTGGAAGGGAGGGGTGTGAGGGGTGGGGTGAACCTGGTGTTGTGTATTAAGGAGCACAAGTATTGCATGGAGCACTGGGTGTGGTGCTAAACAATGAATCTTGGAACACTGGAAAAAAATAAAAATATATTTTTTAAAAAGTCATATAGAATGTAGACTGAGGTTCCATAACATTTTTCTGGGAGTTCCAGAAGGAGAGAATAGAGAGAAAAGTGAAGTTAGTATTTTACACTTAACATCTAAGAATTTTCAAGAATTAAAGAAGGGCATGAATTCACACATGTAGATCAAGAAGAAGGAGTAGAAATTTAAGACTACCAGAGTAAAGACAGATTACCTAAAAAGTAGTTAAACTGATAGCAAACTTCTTGTTGGCAGTAGGAGTTGCCAAGGGACAACAGAGCAGTATCTTCAGATTATATATCAACAGAGAATTTTATGCCACTGAAACATGATTCAAGAATGAAGGCAAAATGAAGACATTTTCAGAATTCAAGAAAAAAAAAGGAAATTAGAACTACTATAGGCCCTCATAAATCAATTAAAAGATCTATTTCAGCCAGAGGAAGTAAGTTCATACTGCAGGAATGGGTATGTAAAAATGGTGGGCCTAGATGCTGTGAAAATGCATCTGTTGTTTCATTAACCACTGACAGTGTTAAAACACTTTTTAAAAATTTACCAGAAAAGGAAAAAAATATAACCCTTTAGTGCCTAATAACAAGATTGGAGAAGGGTATGTAACTGGAAGTGAAGGTATCCTAAGGTATCCAGCATAAGGGTCTTATGCTGGACATGATAAAATAAGAGTTGAAGTAGGGGGCGCCTGGGTGGCTCAGTGGATTAAGCCGCTGCCTTCGGCTCAGGTCATGATCTCAGGGTCCTGGGATCGAGCCCCGCATCGGGCTCTCTGCTCCGCAGGGAGCCTGCTTCCTCCTCTCTCTCTGCCTGCCTCTCTGCCTACTTGTGATCTCTCTCTCTGTCAAATAAATAAATAAAATCTTTAAAAAAAAAAAAAAGAAAGAAAGAAATTTTAACCAAAAAATAGACACCTAGATAAGGGATGCCTATATTTTCTACATATAGAAAATTTTCTGAAAAATAAAACTACCTTATAGTCATATACAGGCTTAGTCAATATTATTATGACCAATAATAGTGTTTAATTTTTCATCATTTAAGAGTCCTATGATGGCTTGTTTGAATGGTCCAGGTCTCTTAGAAAATCTTCCCTCCATATAAACCTATAGCTAGCAGAGGCATTTATATTTATGGTTTCAAAATTAGGCTCCAATGCTTGTTTCATTTCAAGAACATACTCTTCATGTATTGACAAATCTCTACATGAATGATGAAAGACATCAGAAACTGTTAAAGAATATCCCAAAAAGTACAGAATGAACATTTCTAAGTAGAATATCGGAGTATCCTCATTTCCTGTTTCTGGTTATCAAAGATAGCGCAGAGGCAAAAATAACTATTCAGTAAGGTCTTAAAAAAATAATGTATTTTAAAACATTCACTTATATATATGTTGGTCTTATTTCTAATGAAACCACCCATAAAAGCCTAGTAACCAAAATGAAAATATTTTCCCAGAAGTAATGATTGATCTCTTTGCCTTTTCTTTTCTTTCTTCTCTTTTTTAAGATTTATTTATTTGAGAGAGAGAGGGAGTGTGTGCAGGAGCTGGGGAGGGAACAGAGAAAGAGGGAGAGAAGCTCAAGTACACTCTCTGCTGAACGTGGAGCCCTTCATGGGGCCTGGGTCCCACCGCCCTGAGATCATGACTTGAGCCTAAATCAAGAGTTGGATGCTTAACTAGATGAGCCACCCACGTGCCCCTGTCTTCTTGGAACCCTAAATACTTTGTATCTTTCTTAGGACAAGTGCCATGTTTTGCCTTAGTTTAGAGCTTCTTGTCCTGACTTTTATCTCCCTTAATAGACATTGGTCTTCTTGAGGTCTCATACCATGGCTCTTTATCCTTCACAGGGCGCACCAGCACAGTCCACATGCACAACACGCAACTGTTGCCTGAGTGGCTGTTCACATATCAGAGTTTTGTTTGTTTGTTTCTCACTATAAGCAAATTCTTTTTTACAGTATGTTTAAAAAGCTTTGTCTTTCAAAGCTGTGAAAATTTTATAGATTTGCTGGTAAAGTTTCTATCTTAATAATTGGACCATTACATTAAAAAAGAAAGATGAACATAGGAAAAGGGAAGAAAGAAGAGGGAGGCAAACTATAAAAGACTCAACTATAGAGAACAAACTGAGGGTTGCTGGAGTGAAGTGGTGGGGATGGGCTAGGTGGGCGATGGGGATCAAGGAGGGCATTTGTGGTGATGCGCACTGGGTGTTGTATGGAAGTGTTAAATCACTACATTGTACACCCAAAACTAATATTGCACTGTATGTTAACTAACTAGAATTTAATAAAAACTTGATACAAAAAAAAGATTTGTGTATCAACAATTGTGTTGATGTTTTGAAAGAACTTCAAACAATGATTTAACATAAAAGAGTCTTATTTAAGTCCCGACTGTCATTTCAGTCCTAACAGAGTGAGGAATTGATGGCATATGTGAAGTAACTAAGGTGGGAGAGGTTAAGTGAATTCACCCTGATCACATACAACTGTGGGGATTTTTGATAGTTGATTTATGCACCTTTTTTTTTAAACTGACTAAGACAGTGAAGTGGAAAATATATCATCTTCTCTAGCATGGCTGATAACATGCTGTAGTTGTTTTTCATATATAAAGCATGTATTTTCTTAAAAAAAGAAACAATAAATGGCAGTTTCTCCTCTTCTCTGCTCTTAGAGCCCTCTGATCATACTTCTGTTAGAGCATCTACCATAGAATTATGGGGTGTTGTCTGTCTTCTTAATACAGACCCGCCTCAGTACTGGCATTGGATGGATGCCCCCCAAAAACGTTTATCGAATGAGTCCCTGAATGTAGTTTAATTCCTTTGGAATTTGGGTCCTTAAGGCTGTTTACATTATCACATTTTCTGAAGTACATCATTCTGAGTCTCTTTGTTGATTATGGGTTGGTTCTATGAGATTCCCATAAAGTGACTATCCTGGAAACCAGTAACTGAGCACTTCTATGGCCTCAGTCTTAGAAATGTACTAAAATGTTCTGTGAGAGAGAGAAACATGTCAGTCTACACAAGAAACTAACATCAGAGACTTTTGTCTGATTCCCAAGTTTTCCTCATTTTGTGCAAATATATATTTCTGATCTAATATTTAAGACTTTATAACTCCGGTCCTGTCAACTGAGTCTGAATCTTTAGTAAAGTAGAAAATATTTTTATAAAATAGTGTCCTAATTTGAATTTTATGTATCAGGTTTACTTAAAGCATTGTGCCACTTTTATTAGAGTAAATACTGCATGATAGTTAAATTATTCAGTCTATTTCAAGATTGCTATAAATGTTTTAGAAACCAGTATTTCAAGAAGTTGTGTTTTTTAATTAGACCATTTTGTTAGCATTTTTAATCACTTTATTAAGATACAATTCACATAACATAAAATCCACCTATTTAAAGTATACAATTTACTGTTTTTTAGTATATTCACAGAATTGTGCAACCATCACTATAATCATTGTTAGAATTTTCATTTACCCCATAAGGAAACTCCACACCCCTTAGTCATCCCCCCTGGCATTTTGTTAACACTTACACTCATGATTGAAATACTTATTTCCTACCTTGTATTAGTATTAAAATCAGAAGTTCACTCTGTGTGTGTTTCAGATAATCTGTTTCTCTGTACAGTCTAGATTTGCACATCTTGCTACAAGCTACATGTTTAAATGAGCTCCTAATGTAGTAATTTTTATATTATCATTTTATTGTTTTTCCTACCAAGAATAAAACTTAAAAATTATTATATTGTTTGAAGACCAACTGTTGCTTTGACAAAATTAAAATCAGCAGTCTTTTAACTGACTTACCATCAATGATCAGTGATTGTACAGTGATTAAAGAGGTATCTCTCCACCAAATTCAGATTAGAAGATATCATATGGGGTTAATCTCTCTCTCTCTTTCTGTCTCTCATAATTTGGATTTTGTGTGTTCAGTTTATACTTCTTGACCTAAATTGTTGTTCTTTATAGATTTAGACAATTATTAGAAGATTAGCCACAAAGCCTTTTGAATTTTTCAGAATAAAAAAGCCCATGTGTGTGAATGACAAGCTTTGCTATACATTAATAGCCTATTTTGATTAATAGAAATGTTATGTAAATCACTTGTCGAACACATGAAATGATTTTTTTATCTGTGTCATTTACACTAAATTCTTGCTGGCACAGAGCATTTCTGAATTAAAATCTCTGTAGACAAGCAGTAAAATGCATAATGTACTTATGAATAATACATTAACAGCCTTATAGTCAAGATCAGTGATAAATGAATTGGTAGTCTAGCGTCTGGGGACACATTAGACTGCTGAGTACATTTGATAGAGGACTTTTTGGACTTGTCTACTATCTTTGTATCAAGTGCCATAGAAACAAATTCAATAAATTTCTTATCTAATTTGAAGGAGGGTTTTGGTAAATCTGATGAGTCTATGCAGCTTTCCTGAGGTCTTTGTATCTGCTTTGTGTATCCTTTGTATACCTTCTGTATAAGTTGTATCAGTTTTGTGTTCTTTTGATGCCTGACTGTAACATCAGGGACAGGAATGAATTACTAAGGGTGGGATCTTCTTATCATTTTGATTTATTAACTAATAAAAATTACTTTGTATATTTTGGTTAACTTAAAGCAATAAACTCAATTTGAGAGGTCCTTTCTGATAAAAGCATTCATCATGGTATTTCATGATCTTACTGAGTTTATAATCCTTACATATTCATGAATAGAAACTAATTATACCAAATTAGAATGCTACACTCTTAACTCCATAAAGGTACGGACATGTCTGTTTTGTCTGCCCCCAACACCTAGCATGAGAGCATAGTGGTCACTGATAAATGGTTGTTGAATAAATGAATGGCAATGTTGAGCACTGGTACATGGATAGTACTAACACCCTGGTTAATGGCTCGGATGGTATCCAGTCAGGAAAGTAGTAACTACTGTCAGTATTTCAAAAAGAGGGGTATTTATTTATTTATTTATTTATTTATTTATTTATTTTTAAGATTTATTTATTTATTTGACACAGAGAGAGAGAGATCACAAGTAGGCAGAGAGGCAGGGGGAAACAGGCTCCCTGCTGAGCAGAGAGCCCGATGTGGGGCTCGATTCCAGGACCCTGAGATCGAGCCAAAGGCAGTGGCTTAACCCACTGAGCCACCCAGGCGCCCAAGAAGGGTATTTAAACCAAGGATTTCATTAAAAAAATTATGAGACATGCTAGAAGAGCGAAAAGAGGAGAACAGTGCTACCTGAAGACTGATAGCCACAGGGAGCTGCTCTCTACGTGTGTTCTACCACCCCGCCGCTTGGGGATGGAGGAGGAGATGTGGGAATGGTACGCAGTGACCGCTGGCAATGCCAGACCTCTGCCTTTTAAAAAGAATAGTTTTGAATACTTACAATGTATACATTGTAGATACATACAGTACATTAAATTCTGGTACCAATAATGTGCATTGGGCAGAGGACTCCATATAGAATATGGTTCTCCTTTGCAGCTTGTGTATTTTGGTATTTCATATATTTAGGGACTGCTGTCTTGTGATTTATTCCTTCTGTATGCTGGGGGCTGATTTATCAGTACAAAAATCACTAGTACTTACTTGGTGCCAGGCACTATGTTAGATACTAGGATTATAAAAATTAATTTTTAAAGCAGCAGATAGTATATTATAAAGTACAGCTTTTTTTAAAGATTTTATTTATTTATTTGACAGAGATCACAGGCAGGCAGAGAGGCAGGGAAGCAGGCTCCCCGCTGAGCAGAGAGCCAGATGTGAGGCTCAGTCCCAGCACTCTGGGATCAATACCTGATCCAAAGGCAGAGGCTTTAACCCACTGAGCCACCCAGGCGCCCCTAAAGTACAACTTTTAATATGCAAGTTAATTTACCTGATGTAGGCTCACATCTTCATGTAAATATATTCACACTGTGTATATAAAGTGTTAAGCTTGTATAGAAGTTTTTCAGGGTTTTGACTTGCCAGGTTACTTTGAAATAGCCATAGTTCTTGCTATCAAATTGTATTGTTCTTTAAAAAAAAAAAAAAGTAACATAACTGCATATCTGCTGCAGTCTCCTGACTGTTCGGCAGTGCCATTCATTGGCCATCTGAAATACAGTAACTCTATTTCTTGGTAGATGAGAGAAGAGGTGACTTGTCAGAAATAGGTTTACTTAACAAAATGCATATTCTATGGGATGCCTGGGTGGCTCAGCCAGTTAAGCACCTGCCTTCGGCTCCGGTGATGATTCCAGCATCTGGGGATTGAGTCCCAACATTGGGCTCCTTTGCTCTGCGGGGAGCTTCTCCCTCTGCCTCTGCTTGCCACTCTGCCTCCCTGTGCTCTCTCTCTCTCTCTGACAAATAAATAAATAAGGTCTTTTAAAAAATAAAATAAAATGCACATTCTGAGAAGACAAAATGGTGTCTGTGAATAGCTAATAGCTTTCAGAACTTCAGTAGGCACTGCCTCTGAGCTTGTAGTCTCTGGTTAGGGCTTGGGAAATGAGGACAAGGGCGCACAAAAATCACTCCGAGTCTAGCCTCCTCTTTGAACTGTTCTGTGTTCAAACAGGTCCACTCTCTAAATTTTGGTAGAGATTTTAGTGGCCTGTGATGTAGACCCTGATACTATGTCAGAGAAGAGATGTCAACCCACTATCTACAAAACCTTCAGAGAACATGCAATCCTTGTAAATTCAAATTAAGGAGAAGGAAAAGTAGGCTTTTTTGTTGTTGTTGTTGTTCAGAGTATATGGCAACCAATATATGACAGCCATTGGAATAAAAATTGCCTTTCTTAGAAGAAGCACCATATGTTCTGTTTCTTCCCCCTCCTCCATATTTTGCTTCTTTATCTTTTGCATGGAATTAACATTGAACGGTAATGGCTAATTAATGACAAATACAGTAAAATATCCAATTTTCAATTCTATATACAAATACTCAATTTGAGCTACTGTTTACAGTCACCAAGGCTATATATTAAAAAGTTAAAATGGTTTTTTGAAGTGTTTTTCATTTGGCATTATGAAAAGGAGTGATGAGAGCTCTTTCTGCCCTGCCCTGCATGAGTCTGGGTCCTGTGACTGCCACATCCTCATTTAGTACTTAGACATTATCTTGGAAAATCATTGGATTTTTTTTTTATGCCTACTTTACCCAGTTAGATTCTAAGCTGCTTCATGGAGGAGATTATGATTCTGTACCAAACCAGTTCATATCCCTTGTGCCTTATGTATACAAAATGATTGGTAAATTGGCTCTTCTTTCTCCCCTTTTTCCTCACGTCCAATCCATAGCCAAACCGATAGCTTTTACTTGTGTATATGTATAGCTTCTAGCCAGCCATCTATCATTTCTATTTGAATTGTCACTGATGGTGCTGGGTTCTTGCTCATTTCTGCATTTGATCTTAGCCAAAAGGACGAGAAGCTATTCCTGTCATTTCTAAATCAGAATATGATGATCTCCTATTTGAGTTCTTTGTTTTAACTCTCTCCACTGTATCATCCTTATAGCTTCCATAAGTGAAAATCTGGGTGTGTCACTGTCTCCTTTAAACTGTTCTGTGTCTCTCTGTTGCTTTTAGAATAAGAGTCACACTCTATAATATTTTTGTATACAGGATCCCCTGTAAAATACATTTTCTTCCTACTCCTCTGTCATCATGTCTCAACACTTCTCCCCTCCCATGTTACACTCTAACCATTTTAAATGGGTTATGATCCCTTGAATGGGCCCTTGCACCCTCTTATCTCCATACATCTCACCCCTACCTCTCTCCCATTCAACTTTTTTGCTTCCCCCAACCCTCACACTGCCCCCATCCCAACACACACATTTCCACCCTTATCACATAAACAAATACTTAACCTGGATGGTTTCGTGTCTTTTGAGACTCAACTCTGGTGTCCCCTCCTCCAGAAAATATTCCCTGTCATTCCCCTGATCTCCATCCAACCATGTTAAGTACCTACTAGGTAAGCTCAAGGTGTACCCTTTACCTATGTCATACATAGGACTTACCACACTATGTACACTAACTTGTTTTCAGAGATCTCTCCGTAGAATGTGAGGTCTTTGAGGGCGGGTGCTGATCCTCTGTGCTTCTGTTTTTCTACCACTTAGCAAGCACCAGGTTCATAGCTGACAGACAGTAAATGTTTGTTCAAGCAAATTCAGTGGGGTTTTGTTGTTGTTGTTTTGTTTTGTTTTGTCTTTAGTCCATCCCTTGCCTTAAGTCAAGCAAATGCCTAAATATTCAAGACAGATGCTTGCCTGGGTCAAATAGCATCCTTTTCAGAAATGGCCAACTTGGTAGATTTGGTGATACCAGGAAACACTTAGATCTGGGACTACATTACATCTATTCAGAGGGAAAACTGGTATTAGAGTGTTGCAGTACTAGCCGTGACTCATCATTTTGTTGTGTCTGCTTTCTTTAACATATCCTAAGTTTACTGTATTTATGTCAAGGACCAGAGGAGACTAGAAAATAAATTTTTATCTCAAAAACCTTGTAATTTATACGGTTCCCTTCAAAATCCAAAGTATTCAAAATCCATTTTTTAGGTTCGGGCTTCTACAGCACCAACTACGGTTCCTTATATATTCTAGGTACTGGGTAGTTTGTTTGGAGAATTGATTTGACAGGCTTGTTCATATATAAACCCAAGCCAATAAGTTGTAAAATATGCCATTAAAAATCTAGTAAAATTACAGAGCACATAATATTTGCCAAACTACCCAAAAAGGCTATCTTACTATATTTTGGCACATCTTGGCCTCATCTAATATGTTTAACTTCCACAAGGAAGTTAGATCATTTTTGAGTTCCATCTAAAATTTTTATATTTTGTAATTCTTTCCTGTCTCTTGCCATTTATTTTTAACTACTTGAATAATGGCCCTTTTCCAAAGCTTCAGGAGTCTCTCTGAAGAACAATATAGAGCTCGCCTAAATCTAGAAGTTTATGGTTTATTTTGTCTGTAATGCTATCATCCTGTCTAGGGAAACTTCTCAACACTAACTCTATCATTCATTACCCCCACTTTGCAGACATTTTAGTTCAGTGAAACAATTTTATTTTTCAGTGTCTGCTGCACAGAGAGGCAATACAGAGTGATGATTAAAGCTGGGATTCTAAAGTCAGACATATCTGGATTTGATTCCTAGATCAGCTCTTACTGGTGAAGTAATCTTAAACAAGTTACTTATCTTCTTGGAGCTTTAATTTCCCCCAACTGTGTCAGCCTCACACTGTCGTGAATATAATATAAGACATGGCCTGCAAAGCAGTACTTGGAATACCTGGGGCATGGACACATGTGCTTAACAAACATTGGAGATTTTTTTTTAACATACCAAGCACATAGGAAGTAACGGTAATTAAGACAGATAGAGGCCCTGCCCTTCTAGACAATTCAACAAGCAGTTACAATTAAGAGCAGTGAGTGTTTGAGGAAAGGATTGAGGAAATGCAGAGGTGCTCATGGATGTAGCAGAAAGACTGACTACAACCTAGAGGTCAGAGAAGGCCTGTTGGAGGAAATAGCATGAAAGTTGAGGCTGATAAGGCAAAAAGGTAGACTCGTAGCTAAAACAGAGATATTTGTGTGAGAAATCGTGCTTTAGTACAATTTCAAGATGTTACAAAGATAGGGGTAGGAGCTGGTATTTATTTGATGACAGTATGGTGGGTAGCAAGAGGAGGGAGGGCATGTAAAGAAGATGACGATCACTAACATTTGTGCAGCACAGCTGATTTAATCCTCTCAGCAACCACGTAGGGTGGAATTATATGTCCTAACTTAGGAGTAGGAACACTGAGGCATCAAGGGGATAGATGACTTGCCTGATGTTATATAGCTAGTAAGTGTGAAAAGGTGGGGATTCAAACCTTCGCAGAATTATTTCAGAGGCCATGCTGACAGTTCCAGAACAGTGACTAAGACACAGTTTGTGCCCACAGGGAGCTCTGTCTAGAGGACAATAATTGTCCTGAGCGACAGCTGCCAGGGCAAGAATTATTTTGCAATCTTTTATATCACAAAGTTAGCAACCTAAATGGTCTTTTTATCTGATTCCCCCATGCAGTACATTATTTCTGCACATCTTTCTCAGATCCCTCCCTCTCCCACTCTCTGCTAAAAAGGTCTTGCACTGTGTGCCATTTCATGTTCACACATGAATGCCTTCAGAGGGACAGATTCTTTTTAGGATCTTTACCAGATGGTAACTTTACTTACCATTTTGGAAGGATATGCACTGGCATGCTGATTTAAAAGCAAAACTGGTTGCAGGCTTCAGACTAAAGGCTTTGTGTAAATAAAAATTGATCATCAAATTTCCCTTCAAATGAACTTGAGTAATCCTTGTAAAGAAAAAGGAATTTATATTTTATTTTTCATAAAACAGGAAGATTCTGTAATAGCCTGGTGTTCTCCAGACTTAAAGACTCTTCTGGATTTTATTTGCCTTGAATAAGCAGACTTTTCCTTACTAGAGATCTTATCTATTCTCACTGGCTAAAAGCAGTAGCACAGAGCAGCTCTAATGTTGGAATTCAGGGGGGCAACATTAATTCTTCAGTAAACATACGATTTTAAAATTAAGAAGAAAGACCGGATATTCTGAAAAAAGCCTTCACACTATTCTCCACAGAAGAAGGTACTGTTTGCAGCGTTGTAATGGAGAACAGAAGTTCTGTGTTATTAAGCAGTTTTCATCCATAACCAAAATATGAGTTAACATGATCATCTTCAGGTCCCAAATCTGAAGGACTCCTTATTTTTCCCTCCTTCCTTGCCACATTTTATATCAGTTTCCTAAGTAACAGATTTTGCCCTGCCTTTGTCTCCTGTTTTCTCTCTATACCTTTTAGATGCTAGAGAACAAGGCTTCAACCAGAGTGCTGGCTCCAGATAATCTCTCTTAAAAAGCACTGTCACTAGCCATTTCCCTCCTTTTATTTCCTCTGGACTAAATAAAGCAGACCCTAGCAGATTCATTTCTAAAATCAGTTCTTAACGTTCCTAGTACCCAGTTACAAGGCTTTTAACCTAGTTGCTTCTGGGGAAAACAACAACAAAACCTTTTAATAAATAGCCTACCGTGGGCACAAGTGGAGAAGGCATACTCAAAAGACTGAAGCAATGTCTGAGCTGAAGTTAGAAGCCAAGCCTACAGAGACTTCACTGACATTGGGGAAGGAAAAGGTTTTGAAAGTCTGCCCCAGCTAGAAGTGTACTGATGGTCTTTTGGGACTGGAGCTGTGGAGGGAGCGCATCTTGGGCCACCTGGAGTCTTTTCTAACCCTGGTCCCACATTCCCTCCCTCCTCACTCAAGGTCTGCTTCCCTCCTGCTGTGTGCACATTACTTCCCATTTCCTGACAGTCTCAAGAACTGCACCACCAGTTAAAAGAACTACTCATATTTCAGTCCCTTAGAATCTAGTTTGCTCTCATTTCCTTTCTTATTTACTTGTGATGGTCAAACTTGGCATTCCTTTACATTCTCTGAGTCTGGATTATTTCAAGAATTTTTTTTAAGTTGCTAATGAATTCTAATACAAGAAAGCTAAGGATGCTTCCTCTAATGCTAAAAGTAACTTCACCTCTTCAAAATAGTGTTGCGCTAAATGCAATGTGGTATTCTAGACTTGATGGTGAACAGAAAAAAAGCATCAGTGGGAAAACTAGGGGCAAGCCAAATAATGTCTAGAGTTTAGTTAGCAGTATAATTTTAATGTAATTTCTTAGTTTTGATAAATATACAGTGGTTATGTAAAATTTTAACATGAGGGAAAGCTAGATTAAGGTATACAGGTATGCTCTAGTGTCCTCGAAACTTTTCTAAAATACATAATCTAAAATAATAAAAGATCTAAATGATTTCAAAATAAAATTTTCTTTAAAATTTTTAAACTTTATTTTTGGGGCACCTGGGTGGCGTAGTGGGTGAAGCCTCTGCCTTCGGCTCGGGTCATGATCTCAGAGTCCTGGGATCGAGCCCCGCATCAGGCTCTCTGCTCAGTGGGGAGCCTGCTTCCCCCTCTCTCTCTCTGCCTGCTTGTGATCTCTCTCTCTCTCTCTCTCTCTCTCTTTCTCTCTTTCTGTGAAATAAATAAATAAAATCTTTAAAAAAAATAAACTTAATTTTCATTTTTTAAAAAGGCTAAGATTTTATAAAATTGGGATGTTTAGTGATAAGTATGCCAGGAGCCAAGCAAATTTCTATAATAACGTGCCAGATTTTCCCACAACATTCTTTGAGTAGATCCATCATATGAAGTCAGATAAACCTAGACTCTGTGCCCAGCTCTGCCACTTACTAGCAGGAAGAACTTAAGTGACTCCTCTAAGGCTGTTTTTCTTATCGGTCATTCCTACCTCATAGGGTTATTGTGAGAGCTTATATGAGAACAGCCCAGGGCCTGCCACATGATAAGCCCTTGAAATGTCACTTTTAGGCCTCCAGGATGGCACTTTGAGAAAAGTAAAGTTTGGGTTCCTGTTCCTTCCTTTAGTTTGTTTTCACTTTTAAAAACTGCCTTCCCCCTCCCTCTTTCTTCTATGTCCCTCCTTAAAGACATAAATGAGTCTGGGTCTACTTGAGAATAGGGTAAAAAAAAAAATGATGCCAACACGAGTAGGGCAGTATGTAAGCAAAGATGCTGTTGGCCTTTACCTCTCTGGGCTTATCTCCTTCAAACCAGGGCTGGGCTGGGCTGGGCTGGCCTGGGCTGGGCTTGCCTTGCCTTGCCTTGCCTTGCCTTGCCAACACAGGCGAGAAGTACTAACCTCTTCCACATTTTCTAGCTTACTTGTACCCTTATCTTGACTTCCCCAGGCACATTGGTGTTTCTACACCTTTTCTTTCTCATTGTAGGCTTGATGGATTTTTTCTCTCTCCTCTTAAGACAGTTTCTGATGTTAAAATCCTTGCAACTATACTGTACCTTTATTTTTTTGATTGAGCAGCCATTTGCTGAATGCCTACTCTTTTTTTAAAAAAAATATTTTTTATTTATTTGACAGAGAGAAATCACAACTAGGCAGAGAGGCAGGCAGAGAGAGAGGAGGAAGCAGGCTCCCCGCGGAGCAGAGACCCCGATGTGGGGCTCGATCCCAGGACCCTGAGATCATGACCTGAGCCGAAGGCAGAGGCTTAACCCACTGAACCACTCAGGCCCCCTGAATGCCTACTCTTTTTAAAAAATTTTTGTAATTGAAGTATAGTTAGCATATAGTGTTACCTTAGTTTAAGGTGTACAATATAGTGATTCACAATTCTATAGCTTGCTCAGTGCTCATCAGGTTAAGTGTACTCTTAATCCCCTTTATCTATTCCATCCGTCCCCCAACCTACCTCTCCTCTGGCAACCACCAATTTATTCTCTGTATCTAAGAGTATGTTTTTTTTGTTTGTCACTTTTTTCTTTGTTCATTTGTTCTGATTTTTAATTCCACATATGAGTGAAGTCATATGGTCTTTGTCTCTGACTTATTTCACTTAGCATTATGCCCTCTAGATCCATTCTTTTTGCAAATGGAAGAATTTCATTCTTTAATGATTGAGTAATCTGAAACCTATTTTTCCCCTAGATTCTATATAAACATAATTCCAGCTGTCCAGGAGCTCCTAGTCTGCTTTGTGATTAAGTAAATAGATAATCAGTATGATCTAGTCTATAATTAAATAAGAAAAAAAGAGTCAAGAACTATAAATGTAATGATGGAGAGAGAACAGTGGTGTAGGAACACTTTCCCTTTCCTTGCCATAGAGGTGGAGAAGAGCCTGTGAGCCTCTCAGGTCCTGCCCTCTGCTTACTGCTAGACCTAAAGACTGTGTTACTCACTTTTGTCCATATCACATTCTTGGCCAAAAGAGATTCTCCTTGGTCTCACAGTCCCAAGTTCCTTTTGCCTCTAAGTGTTAGATTATCCAGGACCCCTGAGATGCAGAAACAGGGGAAAAGGAACTTCTGCAGTAAGACTCCTCAAGTTCTGCTGTAAACCAGCAGGTAGCCTGGAATTTGGGAAAGGTGGGGAAAAGAAAGCAGTTGTTCAAGGAGCCTTATATGTAGGTCCTTGACTCCGGGTTTTTGTCTTTTTATGTGATAAAGGTAGTTACTCAGAAAACTGTTCATATGGATGACCCCCTGTGTCCTGAAGAACTAGTCACAGGAACCATTTCCTTGTGGGCATACGGTTCTGTGTACATCCCTGCACTGTGGCACTCACTGCACTGCATTTGTCACTAGGACTGTGAGTGCTGGGCCCGGCCAGTGCCTGCCATGAGGCAGCATGGCAGCACGTGAGGATGAGGGAGATCAGAATAACTTTAATTGTGAGTTTTATTGGATTGCAGTAGTGAACTCTGTACACTAATCTTTGGTCATCTATCTCATAACAGCTTAAAGGGAAGAACAGGAGGTCTTGTGTCCTGCTTTTATCCTTTAGTTTCTGCACCACCCCCTCTCGCTCACCCTGCCCTCATCTCACTTAGTCCAAACAGGTCAAAAATGGCACAATTCAGCTCCCTTAGGGAGAGCCTTCCAAAGGGTCCAAGTTCTGATTAACATTACAAAGGAATTGTTTCTCTCATCTTGAGATGGCTTTTCTAGCCTCTCTCAGCCCCACTTACCTTATTACACAAGCCTTCAAGTGGTGTTACGATTTTACTCTTTCTGGCACCACATTTCCTTAAGTTTCTGATTTCCTTATGATATTCTTGACCCCAACACCTGAGTCCTTTCAAGTGTGAGCGTACAGCTGAAAAGCTGAGCCTAGACATTTATGTAGATTATGGGAATTTGAAGACACCAACATTAAAAGGTTCAGGATGGAAAAATCATAGAACAAGGACTATCAGCTCATCATGCTAGCTTCTTTTAAGCTAACACTAATAGGTGAAGATAGTAGAGGAATGAAGATGTCCTTTCAGTGTTAGGAAAATTTTCCATGTGGGAAAAATAACCATAAAAAATGTACTCCAGGATCTCCTCATCTCTATAAATTGGACTACTGAGTTCTAAATGTATGGATTTGCCTGAAACCTGCTTGTGTTATCTCTAAACAGGGCCCAGGGTACCACCAGATGCTCAGAACAAATCTAGCCTATCCTGCTAATGAACAGGCAAACAGTTTTCCCCATCTGCCACCTCTGTCTAAAAGGCTAGGAAGGCCTTCCTCCGTGATCACAAAGAACATAATTAGCGTCTGTAGAGAAGTCAAGTACAAAGGCCAGGAGCCTTTGTAGGCCACCAAAGATTAACAGCTGCCTCTTCTTTGATTGGGAGAGGCAATAACAGTTACTCTAGTTAATAATTGAATGGATTCCCAGGCCATGTAATTCAGATTGAAGCTGTCATTTTTTGCTGGCCTTCAGCTAAGCTGGGTTATTAGAATGGAGCCACTAATCCTATTAGTCACTTGTCATACTCAGAGTCAGCGAGAGCAGAGGAAGGCAGAGCTATTAAGGTGTTATGCCAGGTACGTTAAGTAAAGCCACACATTTCCTCTTTAGGGGTAGTTTTTCCTCACTCAAATCAGAACTGCATTTTCACATGTCTGAATACAGAGTATTTGGATAAGGGATAAAGGGAAAAAGGAAAGGTACCTTTTTAGGTAAGATATTTTCTGTCATTAAACAAACTTTGCTCAGTGCCTGCAGTGTGCATTCTGTGCCTGACCCTGACTGAGAATGCAGAGGTAGGAGAGTTCAGGCTTTACAGCCTGGCACATGAACACAGGGAAGTGTGGGATAAAGGAGAAAGTAATTAGGGCCCCAAAAGAAGTGCAGTTAAATGCAGAGACCTTTCACTTTAGTTGAAGCTGTCAGAAAGTCTTCGTGAAAAACACTGGATCTGGGTCTTTCCCAGACAATGTATTTGAGGAGCATCCATTCCCATTGTGGCGTTAGATGTCCAGGAGTACAGAGAGCAGTGAGCAGCACTAGGAGTCAGTGTAGTGGGCTCAGAGAGGAAGAGGAAAGGGGAGACTCTCTGCATCCTTTGAGGTTGTGGATTGTTGTGTGAATGTGATTTCCATTTTGTCTTTGCTTATAGAGCTTTTAATGCCATGTGCTTAAGAAGGTGGGTTTCTTCCTCAATTTTTGCATTTGGGCAGCTCGTCATTGAGCCGGATTGATTTTCCCTTTCTGTCTGCCTGAGGTGAAAATATCATAGCTATCTTAGGATCATTTCATCCCCTGTTACGTGTGGAGAGGAGGAAAAGCTATTCATTTGCACTGCGTGAAGGAATTTCCTCCCTTCTCATGGGCCTGGGTGTTGTATTTGCCTCTAAGAGCTCACAAGGCATTTTTTGCCCTCTGAGAGAAGTCTTTTCCTTTGTCCATCCTTTTGTTCAGTCGCTCATCCCACAGGTATTCACCGCGCCTGTTCTAAGCCAGAACTGGGGCCAAGGAGGTGAGCCGGCTGCCACACTTACGGAGCTTACAGACAGAAGGGGGCCCTGAGGTAGGGCAGAGATGGAGGGATGAAGACAAGTTGATACTGGAGATGAAGGAGAAGTTAGGAAGATCCTAAACAGGGTTGCCATCGGGCTGAGTTCTGTGGAAGAGAATCCCGAAGTGGCTTGTTGCATGTGCAGCGCCAAAGTCCACATAACCAGAAACCGCCATGAATCCAGAAGGAGATGTGTGAGGTTTTTCTTATTTCACAGTTGGTTTTGCTTTTTGGTTTATTTCCTTGAATAGCTGCAAGTGATAAATTAAAACTTCAGTTTTCGATAATACATTAGTAAAAATTTGGCTTTGAATGGCCTTTATCTTCCTGCCATTGGCATACTTCTTCCTGCTTCGTGTCTGTTAGAGCCTATATCTTGGGTTTCTCAAGAGGTCACGTCCATGTTGTTGGCACTGCATAAAAGGCTTTGAGTTTTGTTTTGTTTTTAAAACGTAGATGTATACATTAAAATGGTCTGCTTTTACTCATTCCTTTTCCCCTCCACTTGTGCAATGTTGACCCAGTTCTCTCCCATTGTGGAAAAGTCTACAAGAACAGCCGTGGTGCTGCTTTATTTTCCTGTGGACAGATTGCATCAGTTGGTACATCTGCTTGGCTTGAGATATAACATACTGTGTTTCTGAACTAGAGATATCAATGTATGAAGGCTTTACATTGAAATGGCTGTACCTTCCCTGATGGCTGTTAAGGAGACTCAGTCTTAAAAAACTGAATTTTATTCTGTGGTCATGAAGCTCACTTATAATGAAAACTATTCTACAAGGCATACACGATAACGAGTGCAGGATTTTATCCTGCAGAGAAATTATTGACTGTCTGTAATTTCACTGTCAGATCATGTCCAAGTACTCTTATCAATCTTCTTTCTTAAAACTGTCAACTCACAACCATTGAGCACTCACTGAGTGCAATCCCTCTGCTTGGTGTCGAAGCTGTGGTGAAGCAGACAAGGTCCCTGACCTCAGGAAGCTCTGAGTTTAGTGGGCGATACAAAGATAAAATGCTGGAGGATCATCCACCTGGGAAGGTGGAACAGTAGATGCAGAAGCACGGAGGCATGAAAGAGAAAATCGGCCTGGTGGGGAATTTCGTTGAGGGAGAGGCAGGAGCATGGGAGGGAAGAAGGCTATTAATGGGGCATCAGATTCTGAATATTTGTGCTAAGGAATTTGAGCCTCCTGCAGATAGTGAAGAAGAATTTATTCAAGTGTTTTTTTTGTTTTGTTTTTGTTTTTGTTTTTTTTTTTTCCATTTTATTTTTTTTTTTCAGCGTAACAATATTCATTCTTTTTGCACAACACCCAGTGCTCCATGCAAAACGTGCCCTCCCCATTACCCACCACCTGTTCCCCCAACCTCCCACCCCTGACCCTTCAAAACCCTCAGGTTGTTTTTCAGAGTCCATAGTCTCTTATGGTTCGCCTCCCCTCCCCAATGTCCATAGCCCGCTCCCCCTCTCCCAATCCCACCTCCCCCCAGCAACCCCCAGTTTGTTTTGTGAGATTAAGAGTCATTTATGGTTTGTCTCCCTCCCAATCCCAAGTGTTTTAAGCAAAAAGTAGCATGATTACATTTACTCTGGAGAATATTATCTTCATTGCACATGTAGGCATCCAGAGCAGGACAACTCTAAAGGGAATCCGCAGTCCAGTGCCGGGCCACTGTCACTATAACAGGGTGAGATAAATACGCAAATCAAGAGTAGGTTTTAGCAAACTGGCAGAATAATTTATGTCTGTTGTCTCTAATACTTTAAAATGTGGTTTCTTATTTTGTACATTTTTTCCCTCATTTTTTCAGTATTACTTTTGTATTGTATCTCACAAAAGTATTGGTCTACAGTGGAGTAAAAATCAAAGGAAGGAAAGGAAAGGAATAAAACTTTTATCTTAGGATACTTGGGAAACACTACTCCAGAAAATGGGCTGGTTTGGACTGAGCCCAGATCCGAAGATACTAGTTAGGTCATTGCTGCAGTACCTCAAGCAGGAGACCTGGAAAGCCTGAACTGACATGATAGGAGTAGGCAAGGGTTGAGAGCTCCAACAGAAATGAAATACTCAGAACTTAGAGGCTGAATCAGTGTGAAAGCTGAGGAAGAGGGAAAAGTCTGGAAGGGCAAATATCCTTTTTGGACTCTTGCCCTATGCTTTACTTTGAGATTTTCCATCCCTGCTTCACAGAGATGTTGCATTTATTTTTTAAGGTGGTTGTGCATTTTTAACATTATTAAATATTTTATCTATAATTCCTACTTCTTTTCTTCACTTCACTATAAATTTTATTTTATTTTTTCAGTGTTCCAAGATTCCTTGTTTATGCACCACACCCAGTGCTCCATGCAATACATACCCTACTCCTTTTGAGTATAAGAAAAAAGGAGCTGTTTGTATGTGTTTACTTCCCTATCTTGACTCAGTGGTCCTCTGCTGTACTCTTTATGCTTTAGATGTTTCCATGGTACCAGATGCAATAGAAACATTGCTGGCAGGATGACCATTCACTACCAAATTAAATCCAGAAAATATTCATGCATACAATATGATCTCATTTATATGAAATTCCACAATAGACAAAAATAACCTGTATTTTATTTCTTTCTTTTTACCTTTTGATCCTTTTCACCCATCCCACTTCCCCCACACCCCATCCTCTGCAACCACTAATCTGTTCTCTGTATCTATGAGTTAATTGTTGTTGTTTGTTAAGATTCCACATTTTTTTCTCTGCCTGACTTATTTCACTTAGCATAATGCTCTCAAGGTTTACCCATTTGTCACAAATGGCAAAATTTTATTCTTTTTGTGACTAAGTAATATTCTGTGTATTTATATACCACATCTGTAGAGGTTTTACTTATCATTGGACACTTAGTTTGCCCCCACGTCTTGGTTATTATAAACAATGCTGCAGTGAACATAGGGGTGAATATATAGCTTTTCAAATTAGTGTTTTGATTTGCTTCAGATAAATATTCAGAAGTGGAATTTCTGGATCGTATGGTACTTGTATTTTTAATTTTTTGAGGAACCTATATACAGTTTTCCATAGTGGCTGTACCAATTTATATTCCCACCAGAAGTGCACAGGGTTTCCCTTTTCTCCACATCCTCACCAGCACTAGTTCGTCTGTCCTCCCTCCCTCCTTACGTCCTTCCCCCTTACCTTCTTCCCATCCTCCTTCCTTCCTTCCATCTTCACTCCCTCCCTCCTTCCTTCCTTCCCACCCTCTCTTCCTCCCTCCCTCTTTCTTTCTTTCTTTTCTTTCTTTCTTTCTTTCTTTCTTTCTTTCTTTCTTTCTTTCATAATACCATTCTAACAGGTGTGATATGTATCTCATTGTGATTTTGATTTTCATTTCCCTGATGATTCATGATGTTAATTGAACATCTTTTCAAGTACCTCTTGGTCATCTGTATGTCTTGTAAAAAATGTATATTTATCTCTGCCTGTCTTTTAATCAGATTGTTTGTGGTTTTTACTGTTAAGTTGTATGAGTTCTTTATATATTTTACCAGAAATGTGACTTACAAATATTTTCTCCCATTCAGTAGATAGCCCTTTCATTTTGTCGATGGTTTCATTTGCTGCACAGAAGCTTTTGAGTGTATTGTAGTCCCACTTATTTATTTTTGCTTTTTTGCTTTTGCTTTTGGTGTATAATCTATGGTACTATAAATCAAATCTGTAGTTGCTTCAAAAAGGGGGGAGCAACTATAAAAGTGGCATGAGGGAACTTTCTAAGGTGATGGAAGTGTTTGGGTCTTGATAAGCCTCTCTCAAATTTATTTGAATGGTATGCTTAAGATCTGAGCCTTTCATCCAATTGTAAAGTGTGCCTCAATTTAAAAAACTACTCAGTAAACATAAGGTGTTCGATCCCACTAATTATCAGGGAAAGGCAAATAAAAACCTCAGGGAAATGCCATCACACACCATTAGCATGACTGAAGTTTAAAAAAACTGATAAAATCAATTTTGGTGTGAATGTAGAATAACTGAAATTATCACTGCACTGTATTGTGTACACAAATTGTTCCAAATGCCTTAGAAAGCTATTTGGCCATAGCTAGTAAAATTGAACGTATACCCAGTAGTGCAATTGCTGGTTCATAGGGTAGTTCTATTTTCAACATTTTGAGGAACCTCCATGCTGTTTTCCAGAGTGGTTGCACCAGCTTGCATTCCCACCAACAGTGGAGGAGGGTTCCCCTTTCTCCGCATCCTCGCCAGCATCTGTCATTTCCTGACTTGTTAATTTTAGCCATTCTGACTGGTGTGAGGTGATATCTCATTGTGGTTTTGATTTGTATTTCCCTGATGCCGAGTGACGTGGAGCACTTTTTCATGTGTCTGTTGGCCATGGAGGGAGACAAACCATAAATGACTCTTAATCTCACAAAACAAACTGGGGGTTGCTGGGGGAGGTGGGATTGGGAGAGGGGGAGGGGGCTATGGACATTGGGGAGGGGAGGTGAACCATAAGAGACTATGTTCTCTGAAAAACAACCTGAGGGTTTTGAAGGGTCAGGGGTGGGAGGTTGGGGGAACAGGTGGTGGGTAATAGGGAGGGCATGTTTTGCATGGAGCACTGGGTGTTGTGCAAAAACAATGAATACTGTTATGCTGAAAAAAATAAATAAAATGGGGGAAAAAAATTGAACGTATAAATATATGTGTGACCCAGGAATTCCACTCTTCAGCATAAGTGCAGCACAACTGCATGTCACATTTGCATAAATACTTGTACCAAAATGTTTAAAGCAACATCATCCAGAGTCTGAAAGTGGAAACAATCCAAATGTCAGTTAGCAGTGAAACATTTAAGTAAACTGAGTAAGATAATAAGATAGTAGTCATCTTCAGCCTGTAAAGTTAAAAGTGAAATTAATGTGGGAGGAGGGAAAAAAGACACTAGAATAAAGTAAATTCTTCTGATTTAAAAAAAAAATTGAGGTATATAATCAGACAAAGGAATACTATATTTCAATAAGCAAAATGAATGAAATATTGGTATAGGCAGCAGTAAGGATAACTTAGGGGAAAAAATGAGCAAGAAAAGCTAAATTCTGTGGAATATGTAAAGTATGATTCCATTTTTATAGAACTAAAAAGACAAAGGGAATCTGTGATTCTTTACATTTGGGGAAGAAGGAGAGAGACTTCATGGTATCAGGGATATTATGGGATATTATATGGGATATTATAAAGATTTATTTTTTATTTTGGAGTTGTTACAGGGTATGTTCAGTTTGTCATACCTCATCTAGCTACACAGTTATGATTAGTGCAGTTTTCTTTGTGTTATGTGCTAATACAAAAAATTTTTTAATATTTATTATTTGAGAGAGGGAGTGAGTGCTGGGAGGGCCCTGAGGGAGAGAGAGAAAAAAACTCTAGCAGACTCCTCATTGGGCTTGGAACCCCAGGCTGGGCTTGATTTCAAGACCTGAGATCATGACCTGAGCCAAAACCAAGAGTTCAGACATCTGACTCCTGGTTTTAGCTGTGTTCATGATCTCAGAGTCCTGAGTTTCAGTCCCACGTTGGGCTCCATGCTTAGCACGGAGTCTACTTATCCCTCTCCCTCCCCCTCACCTCTTCTCCACCTGCTCATGCTCACATTCTCTCTCAAATAAATAAAGTAAATAAAATCTTCAAAATTTGTTATCATTTTCTTTTTTTTTTTTAATTTGTTTATTTACAGAATAACAGTGTTCATTGTTTTGGCATCACACCCAGTGCTCCATGCAGTACGTGCCCTCCCTATTAGCCACCACCTGGTTCCTCAACCTCCCACCCCCCCACCCCTTCAAAACCCTCTGGTTGTTTTTCAGAGTCCATAGTCTCTCATGGTTCATCTCCCCTTCCAGTTTCCCTCAACTCCCTCTCCTCTCCATCTCCCCATGTCCTCCATGTTATTTGTTATGCTCCACAAATAAGTGAGACCATATGATACTTGACTCTCTCTGCTTGACTTATTTCGCTCAGCATAATCTCTTCCAGTCCCGTCCATGTTGCTACAAAAGTTGGGTATTCATCCTTTCTGATGGAGGCATAATACTCCATTGTATGTATGTACCACATCTTCCTTATCCATTCATCCGTTGAAGGGCATCTTGGTTCTTTCCACAGTTTGGCGACCATAGCCATTGCTGCAATAAACATTGGGGTACAGATGGCCCTTCCTTTCACTCCATCTGTATCTTTGGAGTAAATACCCAGCAGTGCAATTGCAGGGTCATAGGGAAGCTCTATTCTTAATTTCTTCAGGAATCTCCACAGTGTTCTCCAACGTGGCTGCACTAACTTGCATTCCCACCAACAGTGTAAGAGGGTTCCCCTTTCTCCACATCCTCTCCAACACACGTTGTTTCCTGTCTTGCTAATTTTGGCCATTCTAACTGGTGTCAGGTGGTATCTCAATGTGGTTTTAATTTGAATCTCCCTGATGGCTAGTGATGATGAACATTTTTTCCTGTGTCTGATAGCCATTTGTATGTCTTCGTTGGAGAAGTGTCTGTTCATATCTTCTGCCCATTTTTTTTGATATGATTATCTGTTTTGTGTATGTTGAGTTTGAGAAGTTCTTTATAGATCCTGGATATCAACCTTTTGTCTGTACTGTCATTTGCAAATATCTTCTCCCATTCCGTGGGTTGTCTTTTTGTTTTGTTGACTGTTTCCTTTGCTGTGCAGAAGCTTTTGATCTTGATGAAGTCCCAAAAGTTCATTTTTGCTTTCGTTTCCTTTGCCTTTAGAGACATATCTTAAAAGAAGTTGCTGTGGCTGATATCGAAGAGGTTACTACCTATGTTCTCCTCTAGGATTCTGATAGATTCCTGTCTCACGTTGAGGTCTTTTATCCATTTCGAGTTTATCTTTGTGTACGGTGTAAGAGAATGGTCGAGTTTCATTCTTCTACATATCGCTGTCCAGTTTTCCCAGCACCATTTATTGAAGAGACTGTCTTTTTTCCATTGAATATTTTTTCCTGTTTTGTCGAAGATTATTTGACCATAGAGTTGAGGGTCCATATCTGGGCTCTCCACTCTGTTCCACTGGTCTGTCTGTTTTTATGCCAGTACCACGCTGTCTTGGTGATCACAGCTTTGTAGTAAAGCTTGAAATAGGGTAATGTGATGCCGCCAGTTTTGTTTTTGTTTTTCAACATTTCCTTAGCAATTCAGGGTCTCTTCTGATTCCATACAAATTTTAGGATTATTTGCTCCAGCTCTTTGAAAAATACCGGTGGAATTTTGATCGGAATGGCATTAAAAGTATAGATTGCTCTAGGCAGTATAGACATTTTAACAATGTTTATTCTTCCAATCCAAGAGCATGGAACAGTCTTCCATCTTTTTGTGTCTTCTTCAATTTCTTTCAAGAAGGCCGGGGTAGCGATTCTCATATCAGATAAATTAGATTTTAAACTAAAGACTGTAGTCAGAGATACAGAAGGATACTACATAATTCTTAAAGGGACTATCCTCCAAGATGATCTAACAATTGTGAATATCTATGCCCCCAATATGGGAGCACCCAATTACATAAGAAAACTATTAATCAAGATAAAGAATCATATTGATATGAATACAATAATAGTAGGAGATCTTAATACGCCTCTCTCAGAAATAGACAGATCATTGAAGCAGAAAATTAATAAAGAAATAAGAGCATTGAATGAAACATTGGACCAGATGGACCTCATAGACATATACAGAACATTCCACCCTAAAACAACAGAATACTCATTCTTCTCAAGTGCACATGGAACCTTCTCCAGAATAGACCACATACTGGGTCACAAAGCAGGACTCAACCGAAACCAAAAGACTGACATTATTCCCTGCATATTCTCAGATCACAATGCTTTGAAACTGGAACTCAATCCCAAGGAAAAGTTCAGAAGGAACTCAAACACCTGGAAGCTAAAGACCACCTTGCTTAAGAATGCTTGGATCAACCAGGAGATCAAAGAAGAACTTAAACAATTCATGGAAACCAACGAGAATGAAGACACTTCGGTCCAAAACCTATGGGATACAGCAAAGGCAGTTCTAAGGGGGAAATACAGAGCCATCCAAACCTCCCTCAAAAACACTGAAAAATCCAGAATACACCAGCCGTCTCTACACCTTGAAGAACTGAAGAATCAACAACAAATCAAACCAACTCCACACGCAAGAAGGGAAATAATCAAGATTAGAGCAGAGATCAATGAGGTAGAAACGAGAGATACAGTAGAACGTATCAATGAAGCTAGAAGCTGGTTTTTTGAAAGAATCAATAAGATCGATAAACCATTGGCCACACGAATCCAAAAGAAAAGAGAGAAAGCCCAAATTAATAAAATTATGAATGAAAAGGGAGAGATCACAACTAACACCAAGGAAATAGAAACAAGCATCAGAAATTATTACCAACAGTTATATGCCAATAAGCTAAGCAACCTAGATGAAATGGATGCATTCCTGGAAAACTACAAACTCCCAAAATTGAACCAGGAAGAAATTGACAACCTGAATAGACCAATATCTAGTAACGAGATTGAAGCAGTGATCAAAAACCTCCCAAAAAACAAGAGCCCAGGACCTGACGGATTCCCTGGGGAATTCTACCAAACTTTCAAAGAAGAAATAACACCAATTCTCCTGAAGCTCTTTCAAAAAATTGAAGCAGAAGGAAAACTTCCAGACTCTTTTTATGAAGCCAGCATTACCCTGATCCCCAAACCAGGCAAAGACCCTACCAAAAAGGAGAATTTCAGACCAATATCACTGATGAATATGGATGCAAAGATTCTCAACAAGATCCTAGCAAACAGGACCCAGCAGCACATTAAAAAGATTATCCACCATGGGGCGCCTGGGTGGCTCAGTGGGTTAAGCCGCTGCCTTCGGCTCAGGTCATGATCTCAGGGTCCTGGGATCCAGTCCCATATCGGGCTCTCTGCTCAGCGGGGAGCCTGCTTCCCTCTCTCTCTGCCTGCCTCTCTGCCTAGTTGTGATTTATCTCTGGCAAATAAATAATAAAATAAAATCTTAAAAAAAAAAAAATTATCCACCATGACCAGGTGGGATTCATCCCTGGGTTGCAAGGTTGGTTCAACATTCGCAAATCAATCAATGTGATAGAACAAATCAAGAAGAGAAGAGAGAAGAACCACATGGTCCTCTCAATTGATGCAGAAAAAGCATTTGACAAAATCCAGCATCCATTCCTGATGAAAACACTTCAAAGTATAGGGATAGAGGGAACATTCCTGAACTTCATAAAATCTATCTATGAAAGACCCACAGCAAATATCATCCTCAATGCCAAAAAGCTTGCAGCCTTCTCGTTGAGATCAGGAACACAACAAGGATGCCCACTCTCACCACTCTTGTTCAACATAGTATTAGAAGTTCTAGCAACGGCAATCAGACAACAAAGAGAAATAAAAGGTATCCAAATTGGCAAGGAAGAAGTCAAACTCTCTCTCTTCACAGATAACATGATTCTTTATATGGAAAACCCCAAAGACTCCACCCCCAAACTACTAGAACTCATACAGCAATTCAGTAACGTGGCAGGATACAAAGTCAATGTACAGAAATCAGTGGCTTTCTTATACACTAACAATGAAAATACAGAAAGGGAAATTAGAGAATCGATTCCATTTACTATAGCACCAAGAACCATAAGATACCTGGGAATAAACCTAACCAAAGAGGTAAAGGACCTGTACTCGAGGAACTACAGAACACTCATGAAAATTTGTTATCATTTTCTAATCACACTGACATCCTAGCATAAGAATAAAGAATGGTAACAGCATTATGGTTTCAAATTACTGAATACACCTGGGTTTTTCAAGTTTTTAATTGTTAGTTTTATTGCAAAGGAAATTATCTGTCCTCAAAGTATGAGTTCTTGTCTAGGATTCACAATAAACCTATTATAGTCTCAAACTGTATTTTATTGTGCATGTAGTACATAACTGAATGACTAAGGTACTGTACTACCAGAGTCTAGAGCTTTACTAAAGCCGGTCAGTAATCAGTAGTCCACATCAAGCAGAGCGTTGTGCTTAGAACATCAGAAGAATCAGGCAAACATGTTTGACAGAGCCTGTGTATAATTCATATCCCACCCCTCAGTATCACCCCCCCCCCAGCCAAAAAATACTTAAGTATGTCAAAGATATTTCAAGGCTTCATGAATTGTAAAATACTATTAGAAGAAACATAAGGTGATGACATAATAGGAGGGTTGTGCCTTTGTGTGCTAGGGCTGCCGTAACAAAGTATCACAGACTGGGCAACTTGAACAATAGAAATGTATTTGCTTACAATTCTGGAGGCTGGAATTCCAAGATCAAGATGTTAGCAGGTTTGGTTTTTCCTGAGGTCAGTCTCTCCTTGGTTTATAAATAGCAGGTTCCTCTCTGCCTCACACAGCCCTCTCTCTATGCACTTGGATCTCTGGTGTCTTTTCCTCCTCTTACAAGGACACCAGTCATTCGGATTAGGGCCCTACCCTAACAGCCTCATTTTAATTAAATCACTTCTTTAAAGACCTCCTCAAAACAGTCACATGCTGAGGTACTAGGGGTTGGACTTAAACCTAAGAATTTGGGGGCAGGAAGACAGACACAATGTAGCCCATCGCAGGTTGCTCTCCTACTTTTTTTGGAATATGATGCAGTGATTCTGTGTGTGCGTTAAAAACCAGTACAGTGAGGTGCCTGGGTGGCTCAGTGGGTTAAGCCTCTGCCTTCGGCTCGGGTCATGATCTCAGAGTCCTGGGATCGAGCCCCGCATCGGGCTCTCTGCTTGACAGGGAGCCTGCTTCTTCTTCTCTCTCTCTGCCTGCCTCTCTGCCTACTTGTGATCTCTCTCTGTCAAGTAAATAAATAAAATCTTAAAAAAAAAAAAAAGTACAGTGGCCCATAGAATGGCCCTGGCCTTTCCCCATGCCACAGGAATACAAAGAACCCAGAGATGGTCCCTTCATGAGATTTGTAAACAATCCAGAAATTGTTTACAGAAAGAAAGAATCATAGGTTGAGTTCTAAAACGGTAACTTAATATCCTCCCTAAAATAGCTGAGGTGGTGAATAAAGACATGTGGATGGTTAGATATTAGATTTTCTTCTGCTACTAAAAAGGAATAGGACAGGAAGTTTTTATGGCAGTCCATTTGTCTTATTAGGTGGAAATTAACATGACAAAATGATGTGGTCCTTAAAAGTATTGCTAAAAATTCTGTGTGAAAAGATTTTGTCCTCTGCCTGGAGTGCTCAATCCCTTTCCCTTTTCTTTGGCCTGCTTCAAAGCCTCAACTTTCCTAGAAAAGCCTGTGCTGACCCTTTCTCCAATATGTAGTTGGTTCCCCATTATTCTTATAGAGCACCTTTCCTTTTTCTTTAAGGTACTTATCATAATTGAAATTATTTTATTTATGGTTTTTGACTGGTATTGCTCTCATCCACTAAATTTTAAGCTTCATGGAGGACAGCGATTCTGTCTTATGTGTTTTGACCTGCTGTTCCTAGCACTGCATAAACATTCAATAAATATTTGTAGAATAATGGAACCAACACAGTGTTTGACACTACCACTAAATATTTTATTTGGTGATAATTTTATGCCTGGGAAATTGGGCTGATTTCTGTTTGTGTTTCTGTCTAGAATGTAGCAGATCAGATTGCATTTCAAGTTGCTGGTGGATTAACTGCCCTTGAACACATTCTTCAAGTAGTAGTCCCAACCACAAATGTGAACACAGCTTCACGAATTCCTCCTAAGTAAGTATAGTTTTTTAATCTGTCTTTCACGTTTCATTTGTGAGTCATTTCTGCCCTATGGTTTCCACATGGAGGACCATAAGAAAATTGTATATGTATTCAGGCTTGAATAGCAAAAGCTTACACCCCCCATTAGGGAGAAGAACAGAGGTGCTCAACTTCACTTACAAAACTCAAATCGAGCCGAAAAAGCCTTAGAAAGGAAATCTCTTTCGTCTGTGACCTTCTCGAATCCTAAAACAAGGAGACTGAATGAACTCCTGGGCAGCTGTACTGCTTACATAAATTGCACAGAGCTGAATGGTAGTAACAGAAGGGTTACTTTCTGTGTTGGGTACTAGAAGAGGTAAGTACATTAACAAAAGCCTGAGCTGTGAAATTTGAAGAAATCCCTAACTAACGGAAGAGCAGTCTGAAGCCAAGACTGCTGTAGTCGAGAGTCCCAGCCAAATAGCTGGGGACTGCACTGCAGTTTGGTCTTTAACTGCAAACTGCTCTTTGTCATAAGGATCCTGTGCAAGCTTTCCACCCAAGATCTGCTTTCCCCTTCTCTTCAGTCACTCAGTGAGCCCTGGCCACCTGGGATATAGTAGCAGACAGCTTTATTTCAGAAGTATTACATTCCGGAGAGGTAGCATACACAATTCCTGAATATTTTCTAGAGACTCTTATTTAGAGTTTAAGTGAGTTTTGATAAAAGTTCACTTATATCACTGAGAAAACCTAAATATTTTAGTTAGCCCAACCTAAGTGAGTACTTTATTTGTCCATTGGATACTACAGAAAAGAAATTCCAAGAATATGTTATCTTTACTCTTTTTTTTTTTTTTTGATTTATTTATTTGACAGATAGAGATTACAAGTAGGCAGAAAGGCAGGCAGAGAGAGAGAGAGGAGGAAGCAGGCTCCCAGCCAAGCAGAGAGCCCGATGCGGGGCTCGATCCCAGGACCTGGGATCATGACCTGAGCCGAAGGCAGAGGCTTTAACCCGCTGAGCCACCCAGGCGCCCCTTATCTTTACTCTTGAGAGGCATTTTGGCAAAATAAAAATAGCACTGGCTTTGGAGTCGGATGAACCTGGATTCTGTTTTACCTCTGTTGGTTCCCAGCTGGGAGAATTTGGGCAAGTGCCTTACTCTTGTTGCATCAGTTTCCTCTAAACGGGGGTCTCATATTTACCTCTACGGTGGGGATCAAGTGAAATACATGTGAGAGTTCTTTTTATATAAATCTGAGCTGACAGTTTCTAAGTGATAGTCTTGCCTCTGCCTTAAGACAGCGTTGTCTCTTTGAAATGGGACATTTCTAAGTGCAAACTGTTTGATGCCGAAGTTACTTTGGGTTCCTTTGCTCTGCTGACAAAGTGGAGATTAATAAAAGAAGGTATAGGTAGCCTTTGAGTCAGGTTCTAACCCGGGAGAATTGGTGTTCCTCTTCAAAATGGACTTTATTGACAGTATGCTATTTGGCATGTTGTCATCACTCAGTGTTTGTTAATTGACAGGGAGAGAGAGGGGAAGGAAAAGAATGAAACACAATAAATTTGAGGTAAGAAAGGAATCGGCTTTTGATTCTTTGGGACAGTGCTTTGATAACTGTTAATCATTCATACTGTTCATCTTAAAAGCACCTGCAGCTTCTCGTTTTGTCTTGTTCTGCTGTTTTTGTTTGTTTTCCGGTAGGTTTCCACATGCATGACACTGAGTTCCCTGGCTGGTAAGCCAAACTACATGCCTGTTTCACAAAAACGACCTTTGTCATTGTGGCAAAAAGCATGGTCTGGTATTTACCTGTACCATCATTTAGGGAACAGAAGAGGTTTCCGTAGTTCCTAAGAAGACCTAAGCAAGAATTAGCACACCAACATTGGCAAGGAGCCCTGGAATCCAGGGAGTCCAGGCCAGTGTGCCTCTGATGGCAGCCAGCTGACCACAGTGCCAGGATTGAGAGTTTGTTTCTTCATCTCACCTTACACCAATAGATTTGTGTGTTCAGCCAGGCACTGCTTGTGGAGTGGGGCTCCACTCGGGTCAGTGGGCATCAAGCAGCAGCTCTAAGATTCTCTTCTCCTGAGCACAGATCAAGATCATGACTCTACTTTCTAAATTAGCCTCACTTCTCGGAGCTAACGGATTAAGACTATGAGAATATTATGCTGCTTACTCAGAAAGGGGCAGGAGACATGCCCCAGCTCAGTGAGAATTGGTATAGACTCAGAGCACTCTGGTGGGCATGAGTTAGTGGCTTAACACGAAGTGTTCCAGCTACTGTTGTGTACAATACCCCCCTCCCCCCGTCCCGCCCTGCTCCTCAGCCTTCCATAGTCCCTGGGGACTTCCCTTGCTCTCAGCCTGCCCAAGCCCTCCCCTTCTGACCCTGATGATCTCCCATCCCTCAACTCTATGAAGCTCCTGTCACATTAGCTCATTTTCTTCTCTGCTTCCTGTGGCATTTCATGGCTCTTACCCAGAGAGGCTGGGTTTGTTGTTGGTTTTTTATGTTTGTTTGTTTGTTTGTTTTACTATCCTGCATTAATTTTTCTCAGAATAAACAGCAGAGGTTTTGAGAAGTGTCGGTCAGTATCGGGGAATATTTACCGTGTGGATCATCTAGACAGTTACCGCATGGCTCACCTGTGACTAGAGACCTAGCTATTTCACTGCCCCTGCAGCCCTGAGCTCTGGCAGTGGAGAGACCAGCTCCCTGCTTCTCCTTTCTCACCACCCTGCCTCATTCCCTTTTCATTCTATGTAGTACCTCAGCCGTTTCCTCATAATTCTTGCTGGGTAACTTACTGGGAGTGAATATTTGCTTCCAGAAGATTTTTTTTAAATGCAAAATTATACCCACTTCTGAAAATTTAAATTTGTGAAACCTTTCTGAAATCGTTGGTAGGTTGTTTTGCCTTTGTTAGAATCAGAAAAGCCCATATAACTGCTTGAATCCTTGAATCCTTGAGAGGACTTTATTAAGATGTGATATTCCAAAATCAACCTTCTTAACATATGTTCTCCAATAAAATTATTTTTGGTGCCAAGAAAGATCAGCCTGAAACAAGGCGATTTTCATTTCATGTGGTATATACTTGGGGGAAGCCTCCTGTTAATGTACTGCTAACTTAAATTGCAGAAGACAAATACAAAAGAATGAATGAATATTCTAGCCTTTTCTTTGGTTTAGGCTAATAACAGTTGTTTAACATAGCTTTTAATATTTGCAAATAAATGTTGGTCTGTCATTTTCTTTGGGCGTAGAGAATGCCCCGGGTGATGTAAATAAGAAGGTAGATCTGCTGTGACCAGAAGCTGTGGTCCAAAGCTTTGTGTTGTGTTTTTATCTTATATTTACAGAGCGGCAATGATACTGAAAGGGAGAGTTGGCACTCAGTGGCACTCCACATCTCCAGACCCTTTCAGGCAGCAATAGATTTTCATATTTCACAAGGAAACCTGCAGACATTTTGGACCGTGAAAAGCAATCACTGGGCTAAGTCTTCCCACGTTGCATTTTACTTACTTGGTATCCTTAGTTCTTGATACTCATAGACAACGAAAGGGCCAAATGGTTAACTCACCAAGCCACTCTAGGTTTTTCAATTGGAGTACTCACGCGGCCTCCATTTCTTCTCTGTCAGTCTTGCTTATCTTCCTTCGTTGTCCCTCTGGACCCAACTTTTTTTATATAAAAGTAGTCTCATCAATATGAACCAGTGCAGACAGCATAGCATAGAAGAAAATATACAGGCTCTGGAGTCACATCTGAGCTGAGATTCTCTGCTTTTCACTTATTAGTTATATGACCTTGGGCCAAGTTGTGTGTTCTCACAGAGCCTCAGTTAAGCAGTAACACTATCGTGTCGTGTAGGACTTGTTGGCTGTTGTGAGAATTCAAAGTACGTGTACAACAAAAGCACTTAACTCTTATTGGTGGGTTTTGTTTTAGTTGTTATGAGGTGGACTTTGCATGACCCTACTTAATTACTGAGCTTTAAGTCCCTCACTCTGTGTCACTTTGGCTTCTAAAGAGCTGTAATCTACTCATTTTACTTGGGCATTTTTTTTTTTTGTCTTATCTTTGTCAATCTTCATCCTGGTCAGTTTTAGCCTCACCTGTCAAGATCCTTTTGGATTCTGACTTGACCTCTAATTTAGTGTCTTTTTCTTAAACTTTGTGCCAGACCTAAAGTTGATCTGTAGAACACCTGCGTCTTCGTCTAAATCACTGATGCCCCAAACATTAGGAAGTAGTTCTGTTTAGCATCTTATTAATGTGCTGTCTTGCCAAGTATTCCATCTGTTGTACTGTCATCTCCCCATCTCTGTACAGACAGACTGGAATTTCTTGGGACTGGAAACCATAGTAAATGTATTACTTTTTATTATTATAAAAACATTATTACTATTTATTGTAAATCATCATGGCATCTTAATAAATATCATTTGAATATGTGAATAAATTATTTTCCCCATACATGGAAATAAAGCAGTAAAAGAACTCACTGTATCAAATACTTGACTCTGTGGACTTAGCCAAATAGGGTCCTCTTGATTTTGACCACTCTGTTAGCTAGACTTTAGGAAGTGTTCTTAATTCTGTCTTTAAATTTCTGTGTACTTATAATTATGCCAAGTATCTGTACTGCTACTTATTCAAAAAGCCAAATGGGAATGCTAGAACTGAATTCTTGGTCATCCTTAGCACAGTTTTAGAACCAGGACACGTCAGTATATATAAGATTGTCCCCATTTTAAACTCTGTTGAAAAACAGATCCTTCTGACTGCTGTGTTCTTTATGAAGTTTACCTATTTATTCAGATCAAATTAAGTTGCTTTTTTCTTCTTCATAGTATAGACCTTTTCCTGTAATAAACCAGTCTTTCTCAGGTAAAACAGTAGTCACTGAATATAATAATAAAAAGGAATGAATTTAGAAGGATATGAGGTGGAGTTTTGCTTCCTAGGAGGATCATTTATGAGATATCACAAATTTATTCTCCTAAGTGTAAAATAAAATGAAACCCACTTGGCAGTATTGCATTTACTGGATCCTTTGTGTTGGTGAGGAGACAGACCTTAATTAACATTACCAAGTGTGTCCTCCGTGCTAGACACTCTTCTGCCTATATTACCTTGTTCACTCCTCACAGTCACTAGCAGACATGCCTATGGCCCACTACCAGAATGAGGGTTACTGCAACCTGAAAGAGCCAGGATTTCCCTTTTGAAAGCATGTTTATTCATTCCAAATAGCAAAGAGAGCATTCAGAATTGCTTTCCCATGATTACTGAGGTTTTGTCCCTAAAGGCCTCTGTTCCCTTTCTTGGTCTTGTGATACAGCATAGAGACTGGTGGAGTTCATCTTATAATGGAAAAGAGATATCCCTTTGCATTCCAGAAGCATCATCCAGGTGAATGATCTATGGCTTCCAATTCTATTAACCAGGAGAAAACTATTTTCTTGGCAGTCCCCTTAGGAGCAGTTGTATGCATGTGTGGACATGGGAACGGAATTGCCACATCTAGGAGCCATTCGAAATAGACCCTGTCCACAGGGAACTTAGGGTCATAGAAAGTGAGATGGATTAAACTTTAAATATCATTAGTAGTAGCCTGCTGTGTATCTTTGCGTGGCAGGCACTCTGGTGGTATACACAAACTCGTCATAAAAGGACTGTTTTGCTAACTATCCAGTATCTGTAAATGTAGGTTCCTAAGATGCCTCCCCTCATGTGCACCATAGCTTACTTCTTATTCTGTTCTCTTGACTCACTTGTCTGTTCTTTTGGGGACTTATTTACTTTACATTTTGGTGGAGGTGGAGAATTGTTTTGTTTTGTTAAATTTGTTACATCTTTGCCTTTCTCTTCAGTTTGCAACACAGTCCAGACCCTGTTCATCCAGTTTTCACCATGAGATTCCTTATTATGCTTTCATCTCTCTTGCTGGTTTGTCACATTCACTTCATATTTGTTGTCTCCTTGTTTTTCTGGGTGTTGTGAATACCACCTGTTCTAAACATTGCACCCAGGCCTCTTCTTAGCAGCTCATCTTATGCCACGCGATGCCTCCCTCAATGGCCATACCTGATTAAACCAAAAGTGGACATTTGACTTCAGCAGCCAATCTATAGACCAGCCAACAATATCAGACTTAAAACTCAGCCCAGAAAGTTAAACTGACCCAGTCAGGCTTTTCTCAGGAGTTTGCAGTTGGAAAGTTGTACAGCTCCAACTCATTTTTTTCTAGTGTATTTGAATTTGAAAAATCATGTAGAGTAACTTCTGGGATGGCCATTACAGGGCTCTCAGTTTAGCAGGGCCAACAAAAGGCCATTTGGGAAAAAGGGAGAACAGAACTGCTTCAGGAGAGAGAAGGGAGATGGAAATGAGAGCAGGTCCAGTCTACAGAGCTGGCATTGTTCCTGCCCTCCTGAGGTCTAGGAGTTCATATTCTCCTGGATTCGTGGGAAGTTTCCAGTAACCTTATAGCAAATGCCTCTTTTTACTTGAAATATTCTTAGTGAATTTTTGTCCCTTCAACCGAAAGAGCCTAATACTTTTAAATAAAAATGATAAAGGTTTTTTCAAGATTTATTTATTTATTTGGGAGAGAGAGAGTGTGCTCGCACCCAAGCTTGGGGGGAGGGGCAGTGGGAGAGTGAGAGAGAGAACCCTCCAGCAGACTCCTAGCTGAGTGAGGAGCCTGATGCAGGGCTGGATCCCAGGACCCTGAGATCATGACCTGGGCCAAAATCAAAAGTCAGACGCTTAACCGACTGAGGTACCCAGTCACCCCAATATTAAAGATTTCTTAAACTCTTGATTGACTTGAAAATACTTGACTATGTTATAGAACCTTCCTTGTGACCTCCTTTGTTTTTCTTTTTTTTTTTTTAAGATTTTTTTTTTAAATTTATTTGACAGACAGAGATCACAAGTAGGCAGAGAGGCAGGCAGAGAGGGAGAGAGGAGGAAGCAGGCTCCCTGCCGAGCAGAGAGCCCAATGCAGGACTTGATCCCAGGACCCTGAGATCATGACCTGAGCCGAAGGCAGAGGCTTTAAACCACTGAGCCACCCAGGCGCCCCTCCTTTGTTTTTCTAAATGCGTTCATATCAAGAATGAATGAATGAATGGCCACAGTATAAAGTAGAAACAGAGAAAGCACGCTCTGCAGGTTCTCTAGGGTATAGTTTGTTGTGAACATTAAATGTTTCTACAGGCTGAATTTCCCTTTTCTCTACTAACCCTAATGTGGAGAATCTGTGTAGAAAATAATGTAGATTAAACTTGCTATTATCCCTGGTTTCTAAGGCAAACATACTTAAGTAATATACTCTAGAGTATGGAGCTTATCTTCAGAATCAAAGATAAGAGCATGTATTACGTATTGTTCTTTAAGAACAAATAGCAGTACTGCTCATTTTTTTTTATAGCTCTTAAGTGTTAACTTTCTTGGTGACCCTTTGATCCCTGATTGGTTACCTCAGCATTAACTTGATAATTAGGACTTAGTTTGAATCCCAGTAACATTGTCTTATATTTATAAACAACTGAAATATCTATTTCTTTAGACCCTGCTCTCTCAAACTGGATCATAATGGGCCATATTCCAACTTTTTAATAAAAATAACTTTGTTCTTGAGAAACTCAATCATTTCACCAGTTATTTTCTGAAATTGGAAACCAGTTGCCAGTTGAGATGGTGAGGCTGCAATGTTCAGAAGGTGAGGAGATTGCAAGAGCAGTTATCCCTCCCCTGCTCAAGTCCTGGCAGTGTGGTGCCGCTCAGAACGTTAATCCTGTGCTCCAAGATGAAGCTTCATTACACTTTTAAGAACAGAATAATATGCCTTTAAGGGCACAGTTTCAATTGCTAGGAGAGAGAACATTTGTAAAAGACAATTTGTTCTCCATTACTTAAGTCATTTTATAGTATGTAACAGAAGGAATAAAAGCACTGGCTTGTATCTTTTCAGGGCAACCTTTTTGGGGATTGCAGTTTTGTTTCTCTCAGGGGAAACCAATCAGTATCTCCATATTATTGGACATCTACCCCAGAGCATGGCATACTCAAGCATGTGATGCAAGCCTCGGAGCATTGCATCGTCTCTTATTCCTCTCTCTCTCTCTCTCTCTCTCTCTTTCATCCAGTAAGAAATGTAAGACTTCATTCTGGAGGGGATGGTGATTTTACCAAAATTGCATCTGAAGATGCTGGATTCACATGTTCTAATAAAATTAGCAGTTTTGAAATTTTTTTTTTCACAGCCCAGTCTACATTAAGGCTTTTGCTTCCTAGGTAGAAAGCTCTCAAGTAATGTTTTGTCAAACATTTTTGGTTACCTATCTACTCAAGAAAATCTTTAACTAGACTGTCATTGTTAAATCACTCCTGGGACAGTACTCACAACTTATCTAAGGCTCTGTTTTCTTTACATTATTATCTTCTCCTGAATTATTTTCACCAAGTCTAGCTATTGATTCAGGTCAATTGCTTTATTGAAAATCAAGATGCATATGGCTAGTTCTCTGCACTGGCATTTGAGTTAAGGTAAATACAAATCTCTCACCTTTCAAATTGATGTATTCTAGCAAAGATGGTTGTAAAGTTAATTTCTATTAAGTGAATCCAATTTTCTTATTAATTTTCTTCAAGTCAACAATGAATTTCTATGGGCAAAGTGTCAAGGCATTAAACAATCAGTGGGGAGTCTAGTCAAGTCCTTTGGTGTTCTAGACAGTGTAACACAGCAGTCTTGTTGAAAACACGCTTCAGGGGCACCTGGGTGGCTCAGTGGGTTGGGCCACAGCCTTCGGCTCGGGTCATGATCTCAGGGTCCTGGGATCAAGTCCCACGTCGGGCTCTCTGCTCAGCGGAGAGCCTGCTTCCCTTCCTCTCTCTCTGCATGCCTCTCTTGTGATTTCTCTCTGTCAAATAAATAAATAAAATCTTTAAAAAAAAAAAAAAAGAAAGAAAAGAAAACACTCTTCAGCACTTTCAGAATGATAAATTATGTAGCACTTTCCTAACTTTGTAACTCTCTTGTCACCTTTTGGGGCTTGAATTCTTGAAAAACACCTACACAGAATGAAGATTATATCATATTTTACAAATACTACCACAGTCTAACATGTAATGTATCTTAGGCAAAAATTTATTTCTGTAAATGTAGTCCCCTTCCCACTTGGTTTGTTTTGGAACTCAAGCCAGAAATACCTGTATGTCGAATTAGAAAAGAGGGAATATAATGCACTAACAGATTAAAGTCAACTGCGACTTGGTGTAAGAGCATTGGGGTTTAGATACCAGCTTTGCCAGTACTTGGTGTGAGACCTGTCTCTTAAAACTTTACTAGCTGTAGTATTTTTCATCTGGGAAATGGGGGAAGATGCCTGTCTAACAGGGTCACTGTGAAGATGAAATTCTAATGTGTATAAAGGAGCTTTGTGAATTGCCATGCTTTAGCACAGGACACCGGTGGCATTTGGGGCAGAATGCAGGATTGTCCTGCCCACTGCAAGGTATGTGACATCCTTTGGGTCATTAAATGACATTAAACACCCATTAGATACCTGTGTTCCCAGTTGTTTTCAAAACCGAATATGTCATTACACATTTCTACGTTTCACCCAGAGAATTAATACAACCCCGATTGTGAACTATGTGCTGAGTTGTGGAAATAAATAAGACATTGTCCATATCCTCGGGAGGCTCACTTGTTAGGGGGTGAGCTAAACAGGGAAAGATGTAATTTAGTACAGTTGTGCTAAGTAAAACTATAGAAGTATGCACTAAGTACAGAAATAACCAAAGGATGGAGTAATTAAATGCCAGAGGAGGATACAGAGTCTCACCTGAAGGTCATAACATGTGAACTCAGTTTTAAAAAAGATTCAGAGTTTGCCAAATTAACAAATCCTCCTAAGTGAGCCAAGAGCACAGCATGTGCAAGATCATGAGGCCTGAAATAATAGGATGAAATAATAGGACACAAATGTCCTAATGTCATTAGAACAATATCAGAAGTATCTAGGTATGAGCAAATTGGGCAAATGGCAATTCTGTGAAGAGTAAAATGTATTTATTCCTTCTTTCACATTTGGGGGAGAAAAAAAGTCATAATCAGTTTTTGTCCCTCATCTTTTAATTGCTGCTACTATCTTACCAAACACAAAGAGGAATTCAGTCATTTAACACACTTTTATTTAACCAAGTACCAAGTACTTGGCACTTGGTTTATTCACATGGCTAGAAGGTGAACGAGAGAGGGAGAACTTTCGGAAAGGAGTGCTCTGAACCCCTGCAAAACACTTGGCATTTTCAGAAATAAAAGAGCAGTAAAGCTGCTTTAGCAATATATTAGACTTATTTAATAGTCTTTGGCATATCTTCACCAATATTATCACTTGTATACATGAAGAAACTGATGCTTAAAAAGACTAAATGATTTATCATCAATCATCAAATGGGCAGCCAGAACTGAGCATCCTCGTCTGGTGTCCATTTTTCTATACCTTATTACCTTATTGTTTCTGCTATGTGAACACTTAGCTTTCACTATTTTAATAAAAATAAAGCACCATTTCATTCATATCTTAGAAAAAATTACTGTCATTATTCCTGTGAGTTGCTGGAGCGCGGTGTTATTGTTACTTGTTTGTTGCTTAGCTTTAGACTTTTGGTGGGGGAGATGTTGTTTGATATGTTCGGGATTTTTAATTTAGGATTTTTGGTGGTGGTTTGTTGGTGTAGATATGAATCATTTTCCCCACCTAGGAGTCAAAGAGGGACAAGAGGAACTGATCTAACAGAAATTGGGAAACAGAAACCAAAACCACTTAAAGCAATGTGTATGTATAAGAGTAAATGCTCAGGAAAGATCTAGCAATGAAGTTGAAAAAAGAAACCTAACATTTCGTTGTTTCCTTACACACCCTTTTCAGAACTTAAATCAGGTGGCACACATGGAGTAAATTTCTCATAGTGTTTACTTACCATCAGTAACTGATAGAGATATTCCGAAGTTGGAAACCACACGCTACCTCATGTGTCCACTCCATGATAGCCCTCAGGAAGTGTTAATAAGATGGTATTTGCGGGCACCTGAGTGGCTCAGTGGGTTAAGCTCCTGCTTTTGGCTCAGGTCATGATCTCAGGGTTCTGGGATCGAGCCCCAAATCAGGCTCTCTGCTCAGCAGGGAGCCTGCTTCCCTCTCTCTCTCTCTCTCTGCCTGCCTCTCGGCCTACTTGTGATCTCTCTCTCTCTCTCTCTCTCTGTCAAATAAATAAATAAAATCTTTAAAAAAAAAAAAGATGGTATTTACCACTGTGAGTGAAATCTAGAAGACAGCCCATTGTTAATAAACAACTCCTTATTTCTAAGTAGGATTCTTTCAGTATAATTCTAAATATCTATTTTTAGATCAAGGTTTACTAAAAATAAATAACTTTCCCTAAGAAAATAAAGGTAAAAAATTGATTTGCAAATTAGCCATAGTGATTGATAAATACTCTTCTCCATTTGACATATTGAGGCATTTTGTTTGTGTCTCAAAGGCTGCACAGAGATGGTTACAGTTGACAGCTGTTGTACCACTAATAAGATTAAAGTAAAGAAATTAGTTTTGTAGACTTTAATCTGCTGTTTAACACTGCAAACCACCTGGGGTCTTCTCCAGGGCCCACATGTTTAATTGTAAATTTAAAATTACATAACCAGATCCTTACGAACATATCTGAAGACTGGCTAATGGTAACTGTCTTGTTACTAGACAAGACAGAGTTAGCCCTAGACTTTAGAATTAATGTTTTAATTTGATGCCAACCCTACATTTTTAAATGTATTATTCTAATCTTTGGAACATAACACCTTCTCAGTGGGAGGTTAATTTTAGGAAATGAAGAAAGTTTAATTAGGTGGGTACTTAAGATATATATGATTTTCCCATCTAAAATTAGAATATGTCTCTGTGGAATAATTAAATTGACAGTTCTTATTGTACCAAATTGACCAATTAAAAAAAAGAAACCCTTGCAATAACACATCTAGTTGAAGGTTTCTTACTCCTTGCTCTGGGCATCATTTTCATAAGGAAAATAGTTTAATTTAAAACTTAATTTTGGGGGGCACCTGGGTGGCTCAGTGGGTTAAAGCCTCTGCCTTCAGCTCAGGTCATGATCCCAGGGTCCTGGGATCGAGCCCCGTATCAGGCTCTCTGCTCAGCCGGGAGCCTGCTTCCCTTCCTCTCCCTCTGCCTGCCTCTCTGCCTACTTGTGATCTCTGTCTGTCAAATAAATAAAATCTTTTAAAAAATTAATTTTGGTTTTATCAAAATATGTGGTAGACTGTGATAAGCAGTGCAGTAATCCTTTGTGATGATTACATTGAGTTTTAATGCAAACTGAAGTGTAGAGCATATATAATATATATCTCCCCAGTGAAGATCATTTGGTCAGCAGCATTATTAACATCCCTTGAAGAACCCCCATCTTGAGCTGAGATTTGTTGTTCCTGAATGTTGGCTCCCTCACTAGCCCCGCCCATCCCACATGTTGTGGCATCAGACAGATGGAGCAAGAGCAAGAAAGGCAGTATGAGTTTAGACTAGTCTTCACGGCGCCACATTTCCTCTTCATCCATGGCTCATGCTGATCCACATGTCCCCTTAACCACTGCAAAAAAAAAGCCTTCCCAAATTCTGCCACAAGTTCACCTTTTCTGTGGTCACAAGAATGTCAAAATTGAATAATCCATACATACATCGGTCATCACACGGGGAATGGAGTTCATTTTGCCTGCCTGCTGCCTCCTCCAGGATCAACACCTTGAAAAATGTTGGTGGGCACCGCCTCAGGGTTCTTACTGATTACATGGTACTTTACTTCACATAGGACCTCCCATCAGCCTCCATCCTGCAAGTGGACCCAGGGTCTGGTTAGACCCGAGGCCGCCATCTTCAGGAAGCTTTCCCTGATCTCCATCTTGTGGCCATCTTCAGGACTGTCCCTCAGCAGGAAACTTCTGTGCCTTTTGTGGCTTCCTCAGGAGACTAGGCGCTCCTTCCAGGGTAGAGACCTTTTACCATTTCCCTTATGCCCATCACTGGGTCAGGCAGAGTGGGTCATGGCAATAAATACTAATGAAAGAAAACAAATTAAGAGGGAGAGTATGTTAGGAAATGACCATAGTGTACCTGATAATCAGATAGTGTAGCTAATATAACTTCATTGGAGGTGAGGAATGCATACGACATATGCCAAAATATGTTTTAACTGTTTTTAGTAATTAGAATTAGTGGTGGTACTGTTAATTTTGTGTTTCTAAAACTCTTGTGTGTTGTAGCATAATACGAATGAGTACCTAACAGATATCTAATTCTGTCATCCTTGATGCCATTGAGGGCCAAGATTTTCAGTGCCAAAGAAAAGATAGAGAGCTATTATATAGAAGAGATTAAAGGGGAAAAAATCCCTTAATCCTGATTTTGAATTTGAAATATCACTATGCATTCATAAGATATTTTATCTTTAAGTAGGTGCATGATTCCTACTTCTACTCATTCTGGTGACTGTTTTAAAAATAGAGTAGTGGAAAGTGTAGTAACTAATGTGTTAATATATTCCATAGTTGTATATTCTTATATATTCTGCTTGAAACAAGGAAGACAGTTGTCCCTTCATTAGACATCTCTGTGCTCAGCCAACTCGGTAACATACACTGTGATGGCTCCAAAGAGGAGGAATCAGGCAAGGACCTTATCCAGAAGAGGGGTGCTGGGGTGGCTCAGTTGGTGAAGCGTATGCCTTTGGCTTGGGCCATGATCCTGGGGTCCTGGGAACAAGCCCTGCATCAGGCTCCCTGCTCAACAGGGAGCCTGCCTCTCCTTCTCCCCTCCATGTGCTCTCTTGCTCTCTGTCTCTGTCTTTCTTTCTCTCTCTCTCTCTCAAATAAATAAATAAATAAATATCTTTAAAAAAAAAAAAAAAAGGACCTCATCCAGAAGTAACTTAGAGTAATCGTGTAATGGAATAGAGTTTTCAGTGGTTGGACAGGAGTCTCCGTTTTCAGCCTCAAGAATTGGCATGTGCTTTCTCAGGTGGGCCACTCTGTGCAAGGCCAGACGTAGGTCACAGGCTTCATTCTGTGGGCAGCCACTCACTTGGTGAGTCCAGTTAAGGCATTAGAATTCTTTTTTTTTTTTTTTAAGATTTTATTTATTTTTTTATTTGACAGACAGAGATCACAAGTAGTCAGAGAGGCAGGTAGAGAGGGGAGGAGGCAGGCCCCCGCTGAGCAGAGAGCCCAATGCGGGGCTTGATGCCAGGACCCTGGGATCATGACCTGAGCGGAAGGCAGAGGCTTAACTTAACCCAGTGAGCCATCCATGCGCCCCAGGGCATTAGAATTCTACCTGCAGTTGGATCTCCCTAATTTCAGATAGCTCTTTTTAATACCATCGAAATAAATTAGGGGTGCCTGGGTGGCTCAGTCAGTTAAACGTCCGACTCTTGGGTTCAGCTTAGGTCATGATCTAAGGGTCGTGAGATCAGGCCCTGCGTCAGGCTAATTCTGTGTCATTTGATAACCATCCTCTGTGTTTTCTGAGGATCTGTCACTTTTCCACACTTATCTACATCAGGGTAAACGAGCAATTGAGAAAATTCCAAGTTGCTCTTTGCAGCTCTCTTAATGGGACTCTGGGACTTGCTGTGTCTACTTGGCACAAAATTTTGCTCTGTAGGAACGTAGTCATTCACTCTCCCCTGTGTATGTAATTACATATCATTTATTAAATGCTTAATGCAAACCAAAGGAATTTGGTAAGTTACAATATGTGCTGGGGCTCTGGTTTTAAAATGCCCATGGCAGTTGTTTTTAAATATCTGTTGTCTTGACACAGGTGTAAGATGGTGGATTTTGGTGAACAGTATTTTCCGAAAGTCTTAACCACTGCAAACTGCTTAAAGATATAAAGTAAACTATGTACTTCCTAAGTTATATTATCAAATCCTCTTAGGCTACAACCACCTGGGGCTTTTCTGTTTAGCTATTTCATCATATATAAGTACTAATCTTAATGCCTGAGTTGTACTACACTTGTTTTCTACCACTGTCCTTTTTGTATCTAAATATGTTACTGTACTTATTGCCGAAATACCCAGTTTTGTGATTCCTTTTCTGTCCTCTGTTTTTCAGAGGCAAGGTTTTCAGTGCGAAGACTTACTGACATAAGATTCATTCATGTAGTCATGATCTTTTGGGACACGAAGCCCTTATCTCAGCCCAGCCACAGTGTACTTTTGACAGAAGGGACAGTAAGATTTTAATGTCTTCTCAGAAGATACTTTTAAAATCTGGGGTTTTCTGTTTGATGTTTAAAAGTGCTTCTAGTCATTTGAGTTTTAAATTACAGGGAAAGCTCCTTGAGCAGACCACCCAGGCTGGGTTCAAAGAAGTGATCTTTCCAATACAGGTGCTTTTCAAATAGAGGTTGTCTTTCAAACAAGTTTTACTGAGTGGACAAGTTTTTCCTGATCTTGAGATTTTTGGTCCCCTCCTTTTTTCTCATCAAAAAGTAGTTTCTTTGTAGAAGTTTCTTAGGGGAGTTTTGTGAGCAAAAGATTATATAAGTGCACATTCCACACTTTACCAGGAAATGCATTTTCTTTAAAGTACAGAAAGCATTAGGACAAAAATCTTATACCTTGTGTTTTTTATGGGCATGTTTTTTTTTTAATTGTTTTTTTTTTAAGATTTTATTTATTTGACAGACAGAGATCACAAGTAGGCAGAGAGGCAGGCAGAGAGAAAGGAGGAAGCAGGCTCTCTGCTGAGCAGAGAGACCGACGTGGGGCTCGATCCCAGGACCCCGGGACCATGGCCTGAGCTGAAGGCAGAGGCTTTAAACCACTGAGCCACCCAGGTGCCCCTATGGGCATGTTTTATGATATGTATGGGTATGCTCTACAAATGACTGTAGACAAGTTGTGTTTCTTGACTAAAACAGGAAAAAATAAATTAAAAATCAATGTTATAAAAATCATAGATCAAAACAAAAGCAAAAAATAGGATACAGTTATAAAGCTGTAAGTTTCTATATGTCATTCTAAATGTAATACCCTCATTTGTTTAAGTTTTTAGGGATCTATAATTTTATATATTAATCCTACTATAAAGCTACAATACTCAAAACCATGTAATATGGCACAATGCTTGACAAAATTATCAATTAGAGTAGGAAACCAGGGAATATGTCCTGTATTTAGTTGTGATAAAGATACCATTTCAAGCCAGTAGAGAAAAGGTGAATTTTTCAATAACCTATTAAAGGAGTGGGAATGGTAAATTTAGCTTCTGGCTCTCACCATATGCCAAAATAAATTCCAAATGATTTGCTAGTGAATTACAGAACCTAAAATTACTACACACAGTGATAATTCAGGAAAAAATAAATACAAAGGGCTGGATACAAATGTATAGCTACCCCATCTCATAGTGAGGAAGAACTTATTAAACAATCAAGGGAAGGGAGGAAAAAATAAAACCACAAAGAAAAAATCATTAGACTTCATAAAATTGTTTCACTTCAGTACATTAAAAAGAAAAAAACCAGCAAAATGAAAGGCAGTGGATAAACTGGAAAAAATACTAACAACATGAATTAACCCTTTGCTATATTTATGAGAGAACCCTTCTAAATCATTAAGAAAAAGATAAAAACCTCCAATAAAAAATGTTTAGATAAGAATAATTAACAAAAAGAGTATGGATGGCAACTTCATTTTGAAAAAAATCTAATAAATCCCTCCCTTATACCTTATCCCACAATCAGTTTTATATCATGAGTTTAAATGTGAAATCTATTGAAGTACCAAAAGTAAATTTTAAAGAATACTTTTAAAATCGTGAGGTGGAAAATCCTTCTAAGGCTGACACAAAACTCAGATACACTAAAGAAAAGTTTGACAGATTTCATCCAATAAAAATGAAAACACTCTAGGGCGCCTGGGTGGCTCAGTGGGTTAAGCCTCTGCCTTCGGCTCGGGTCATGATCTTGGGGTCCTGGGATCGAGTCCCACGTCGGGCTCCCTGCTCAGTGGGGAGTCTGCTTTCTCCTCTCTCTCTGCCTGCCTCTCTGCCTACTTGTGATCTCTCTGTCAAATAAATAAATAAAATCTTTAAAAAAAAAATGAAAACACTCTTTATGAAAAAACTAAGCTCAGATATTTATTGGAAATTGGAATATTTATTTTCAACATACAGTGATCAAAGGTTAACATCTTTATTATTGGTAAAGAGCCTTATAAGTCAGTAAGAAAAACACAAACCTCCCCCAATAGAAAATGGGTAAAAGGTACACAGTGATAATTCCAGGAAATATAAATACACATGACCAATAAGCACATGTTAAGGTCTTTAATCACACTAGTAATAAAAGAAATGCAATCTTTAAGAATATTATTTCTGGCTGTCAAATTGGTAAAGATATTTTAATGAGATTATCCAGTTCTGGTAAAAGCATGGAGAAACTTTTTCTGGGAGGATAAATCAGTTTAAAATATTTTTTTTTTTCTGATGAGTTTTGTCAGTTGTCAGTCAAAAATCCTTAAAATGTTCTTATCTTTTTACCCAGATTATTATTACTGGAAATTTATCCCAAGGAACCAGAATGATATTTTTGGTATAGCTATAATGAGCACAAGTTGTGCCATTGAGCATATCCTATGTCTGCTGAGTTCCCAAGCATATAAGGTGGCCCTCTCCCTGTAGTACCTGAGAATTGCTTCCCAGTTTTCATTGTGTCTAAGATATAGTCATGAGACCTAAGCTTCACAACCCAGTATACCTATTCCAGGCTTCCACTCTGAAGCGGGTAAGTAATGAGTAGAAAGTAAGGGTAAAATAAATAAATATTTTTTAAAAAAGAAGAAAAAGAAGTAAGGGTAGAGAAGTAAGGAGATCCCAACTTCTATTCTTTTGACAATTAGAGACAGCTGCATCTGGCGTCCAAATTCACAGTGTAAGTTCAAGCTGTGGCATATGGTGCCCACTGGTTTTTTCATCAGATCTATATAGTAGTGTATGAATTGGGTATTGGTCCTGGCCATGTAACTTTAGTGCCTGTGTGTTTTCTAAATCTTACAATATACCCAATAGCCTATCAGTTAATTTCCTTTCTGTATAAGTCAACCAGAGCTTTCTTCCTGTGACTTGTAACTAAAAGACTATTAAAACAGCATTATTTGTAACATTGAAAGTTGAAAACAGAAATAGTAAGGGATTAATTGTGGGAAAAAATGTTATATCCTTAGTATAACACAGATCCTTTTAAAATTGTGCAGTATTTCTCAGAAAAGGAATTTAAAATACTAGATCCTTACAAAATTGTTAGAAGCCATTGTAGGCCTCTGGGTTGACTCCAGAACAATACCAAACATATCCACTGGGGGCACTGCTCCTCTGAGGCCAGCACCAGTTGGAAAGGAAATAATGTAATAACATTACACAGCTGTGTCTCACACCCAGGAAACCACAGAACCAGTACAGATCAGAGATTAGGAAATCAAATAAAGTAGCACAGTCCCACTGTGTGTATTTAGAGTAATACTCTTCAGTATGCATAGATTATGCCTGGAGGAATATGTAAGCTAGTAACCATGTTAATTTCTAAAGTGGGAAATTGGGTGGCTAAAGGACATTAGAAAGAGGGAGATGGTTTTCACCATATAACCCTTTCTTGTGCATATTGTACTATTGTTGTCATTCCTAGTCAGAAAGTTACAAAGCTAAATTATATTACATCAGAGCTCAGTAGTTTTTACTGCACTTCATGGGAACATACCCTCAGGTCTCTGAAGAAACTTTCAAGGCTTTTTGAGAGGAGAAAACAGAGTAGGACCCTGGCTTCCACACTTCTGCTTCAGTCAGAGCAACTCTGGTTTTATCAGTTCTCTGGTTTAAGCATCTAGGATTTTATAAGTTTTGTTTTTGGGGTTTTTTTTTCTTTAGTTTATTTTTATTTAAGTAATCTCTACACCTAATGTGGGGCTCGAATTCACGACCCTGAGATCAAGAGTCTCATAGTCCTCTGACTGAGCCAGCCAGGCACCCCCAAATTTTGTAAGCTTTTAATCTTCTGAGTAGGAAAGCATTCTGCTGCTTTAAAAAACAAACAAAAAAACCTGAAGACCATTATTACAAAATATTAAATGTCTTGGAGAAATATTAATTGTGTATTTGTTAAATAAATGTACAGTTATGTGAGTAAGGGGAGCAAAGACCAGAAGTACAAATACCAAATTGCTTCTTCCTTTTTTTTTTTTAAGATTTTATTTACTTATTTAACAGAGAGAGAGAGATTGCAAGTAGGCAGAGAGGCAGGTGGGGCGGGGGGGGGGGGAGGGAGAGAAGCAGGCTTCCTGCTGAGCAGAGAGCCTGATGTGGGGCTTGATTCCAGGACCCCGAGATCATGGCCTGAGCCGAAGGCAGAGGCTTAACCCACTGAGCCACCTAGATGCCCCCAAATTGCTTCTTGATAGTTTTCTACTATCTCTTTGTCCTTGTCTTTCCCAAATTTATTGCAATTACTTTAAAAATTATTTTTATAACGTGACACCTGCCTGGCTCAGTCAGTAGAGCATGTGACTCTTGATTGCAGGGTCATGAGTTCTACCCCCATGTTGAGTGTGGAAGCTATTTTTTAAAAATAAAATTAACAAAAATTATTTTTGTCATAAATACAATTTATTTTTTAATTTAAAAGAAAAGCACTCTTTTTAAAAAAGATGTTACTTATTTATTTGACAGAGAGAGATTACAAGTAGGCAGAGAGGCACAGAGAGAGAGTGGGGGGGGAGCAGGCTCCCCACTGAGCAGAGAGCCCAATGTGGGACTTGATCCCAGGACCCTGAGATCATGACCTGAGCCAAAGGCAGAGGTTTAACCCACTGAGCCACCCAGGCGCCCAGAAAAGCACTCTTTAGCAACATCTAGATATATTATCTGATAAGTGAAATGGTGCTGATTTACATTTGTGAAGTACTTACCAAGTAGAGCCTCCAAACAATATATCATAAATGAGTTTAGTACAGGCCAAGGTTTTTCTGTACAGGCCTCAGGGATTGAGTGAAGCCGGACAGAGTTGAGTCTCCTCCTGCTGCCCTGCAGCCTAGAGTCCTTTTCTCATTCATGCCAGTGTACCAGGAAAACATTTGGGAGTGCTTCATGATCCTGGAAATAATAGCTTTTATATTGTGCTTTAATTTGACTCAGTTTATTAACATTCCATTTGTGCCTTATTCATAACAAAAATAATAAGATTAGTAACCAAATAAAGCCTATCACTTATTTTTAACCATGCGCCAGGCACTTTCCTAAGTACTTTACATGTATTGTCTCATTTACTATTCTTGATGCCTATGTGAAGTCTATGTATTATTATCCTGGTCTTATATGTGAGAAAATGGATACTAAGATGTTAACTTAGTAATTTACTAATACTAAGATGTTATGTTAATTTACTGATTTACTAGTGCTAAGATGTAGCTTCCAAAGATCTCAAATGGCAGAACTGGGTTCTTCTGACCTAGATGTATCTTACTCTAGGGTTGCTGCTCTTAACAATCAGATAAAGGGCTAGTATCCAAAATCTATAAGGAACTTAGCAAACTCAACACCCAAAGAACAAACAATCCAATCAAGAAATGGGCAGAGGACATGAACAGACATTTCTGCAAAGAAGACATCCAGATGGCCAACAGACACATGAAAAAGTGCTCCACGTCACTCGGCATCAGGGAAATACAAATCAAAACCACAATGAGATATCACCTCACACCAGTCAGAATGGCTAAAATTAACAAGTCAGGAAATGACAGATGCTGGCGAGGATGTGGAGAAAGGGGAACCCTCCTCCACTGTTGGTGGGAATGCAAGCTGGTGCAACCACTCTGGAAAACAGCATGGAGGTTCCTCAAAATGTTGAAAATAGAACTACCCTATGACCCAGCAATTGCACTACTGGGTATTTACCCTAAAGATACAAACATAGTGATCCGAAGGGGCACGTGTACCCGAATGTTTATAGCAGCAATGTCTACAATAGCCAGACTATGGAAAGAACCTAGATGTCCATCAACAGATGAATGGATAAAGAAGATGTGGTATATATACACAATGGAATACTATGCAGCCATCAAAAGAAATGAAATCTTATGCCCAGAGTTCAGGAACCTATCAATTATATGAAGCAAGGTCCAACCAAATCAGACAAACAGATGATCAGAAGTACAACAGGAGCTCTCTCACTCTCTCTCTTCCAAATGAGGACAGAAAGGTTGGCTCTTTGTTCACCTAACAATGCCTGGAAAATCATAGGCACTTAGATATTTGTTAGGTGAATGAATACTCACATGGTGGTTCTTCAGTTCTTAACTTTGTACACACATCAGAATTGCTCCCATAGAGCTTTTGAAACATGCAGATGTGTGAAAGTCACCCAGCTGGCATCGTCAGAGGAGAAACTCAGGCAAGAATATATTTTTAAAGATTCCAGTGCTCAAACTATAGAACCTCTATTCTAGAGCCGGGGATCTCCGACTAGAAGGTGAATCTGAATTACCTGCAGAATTTGTTAAAGCACACAGTGCTGGACTCTACCCTCACAGTTTCTATTTAGGAGGTCTGGGGTGGGGTCTGAGAATTTGCATTTCTAAGAAATTCCCTGGTGATACTGATGCTTCTGATCCTGTAGGATCATTGTCCTATAGGATTTGTTCTAATAGACTACGTTAAGACATTTGTACATGTGACTTAAGCAGGAGATTTATTTAGACAGGCCAGAATCCACATTGATCACTCAGGCAATGTTAGTTTTAAACAGTTTTCAAAGTACCCAGAAGAGTGCCCATTGAGTTTGTGGCTCCAAAATGTTCTTTGAATGATAGCATATGTAAATTGGTTTTATCCCCTAAGAGGAAAACATTAATTTGAGCAGTTTGACCTTAGACTGTTTTACTCTCTAGGTTTTCTTGTGTTGAGGTGCTCTGAATCCATATCCATACAGGCAGGGGTACTAAGCATGCGGGGTACTCACTCCCCAGAACTCTGCAGTTCTTAGAAAGAAAGCCTCTAGTTTCTCCTCATGTGTTCTCCCTTCTTCCATCATCTGCCTTGATCTGGGACCAGGAGATCTGAGAAGAGGAGCTTTGACAGACCTTTGTTTCATGTATTATTCAATGTTCTAGGTCCAGAGTTCCTGGGTGATAGGTATCTAATCCTTAGATTATTAAGACATTATCAACTGATGAGTGGATAAAGATGTGTGTGTGTGTGTGTGTGTGTGGAATATCACACACACTGGAATATCACACAGTGATTAAAAAGAATGAACTCTTATTACCATTTGTAACAACATGGATGGAGCCAGAGTATATTACGTTAAATGAAATGAGTCAGAGAAAGACAAATACCATATGATCTCACTCATATGTGGAATTTAAGAAAGAAAACAGATGAACATATGGGAAGTGGGGGAAAGAAGAGAGAGAAACAAACCATAAGAGACTCTTAACGTTAGAGAACAAACTGAGGGTTGATGGAGGGAGGGAGGGAGGCATGGGCTAAATGGGCAATGTGTGATAAAGAGGGCACTTGTGGAGCGCTTGGGTGGCTCAGTTGTTTGAACACCCGACTCTTGATTTCAACTCGGGTCATGATCTTAGGGTCATGGGATTATGTTCCATGTCAAGCTCCTCCCTCAGCAGGGAGTATACTGGAAATTCTCTCTCTTCCTTTCCTTCTCCCCCACCTCCTCCCCCACCCCGTGCATACATGTGCTCTCTCTCTCTCAAATAAATAAATCTTTTAAAAAACATAGTGGGGGTACCTGGGTGGCTCAGTCAGTTAAGCGTCTGACTCTGGCTCAGGTCATAATCTCAGGGTCCTGGGATCGACCCCCTCATCGGGCTCCTTGCTCAGTGAGGACCCTGCTTCTTCCTCTCCTCCCCATTCGTGCTCTCTCTCACTATGTCTGTCTCTCTCAAGTAAATGAATAAAATCTTTATTAAAAAACTTTCTTTAAAAAGAGGACACTTGTGATGAGCACTGGGTGTTGTATATAAGTGATGAATCACTGGATTCTACTCCAGAAACCTGTACCGCCCTATATGTTAACTAAGTAAATTTTCAATTAAAAAAGACATTATCAGATAGACTATTAAATACATTTCCATTATCTGCTATGTAACTAAGAAATTAGTAAGTGGCAACTAACAAACTAACAAACACCTGACCTTGGATAAAAAATTATAAGCCTTTATATCTAGCTGATGAGCCTTGTACCTAATATTTGGTGGGTTGTTGTTTTTTTTTTTCCCCAGAATGATTTCCCTCTTGTGCCTGTTGCTTTTGTACCATTCGTTTTATGTATTTTAAACTGTGTATAGAAGAGCTGCTCAAGTTTTACAAATGGTGTTTCTCTCCTTCTATTAGGTCTCTCTGCAATGCAATCAACGTTTACAACCTCACCTGCAGTAACTGCTCAGAAAATTGCATGGATGTTCTGTTTAGTAACAAGATTACCTTCTTAATGGACCTCCTGATACACCAGTTGACGGTATGTAATAATACTGCTTTAAGGTAGAAGCAGTTAAGGTTTGAGAAATATTCCCTGTGGAGAAAACTCAAAGAATTTAGCTTATTTACCCTCCAGATGAAAAAAACTGAAGATGATGGAGAGAGTAAATTACGGACTGGCAAAGAGACCTCTTAGTTTGAAAATCTCATATTGGATTCTCCTAAGTTCCAATATTTAACAGATAATATACTTGTAACATTTGCCAAGTCACAGATTTACATGGTTAGACTGGGGCTTCAGAGTCAGCTGGACTCCAAGTCAAACCTCTGAGCCCACAGGAATGAGGGCTGTAGGATGGAAGAAAGCTTAGGAAAGCCTCAAAACTTTTCTTGCCAACTCAGTTAAAAGGGTAGTTTATAAAGGACTTTTTGATGGCCCTTGTTATCTTGTTTTTTTGAAGCGAGAAACTCCTCTGGCAAAAAGGGGCTAACCTGTTACACTTTTGAAATAGGAACAAGCAACCAGTTATGGCCTTAAATTTTACTTCAGTTCACAGATGTTGGAAGAGGTAAGCTCAGTATAATATCCAAAGGTTTAGGTCTGTCAACTGCAGCCTCCAGAACACAGCCCTGAGGCCAGAAGTTTCCTGGTGAAGTTTCTGAGCCCCTGAGGTATTGGCACAAAATCTCTCATAAGCTACAAGTTTACAACACAAGAGATTTATTTTTCAGAACCGATTTACTTTTACTCAGCACATACTTCTAATACCTCTTTCTTTTTTTTTTTTTTCCCTTTTTATTTATTTATTTTTTTTTTCAGCGTAACAGTATTCATTCTTTTTGCACAACACCCAGTGCTCCATGCAAAATGTGCCCTCCCCATCACCCACCACCTGTTCCCCCAACCTCCCACCCCTGACCCTTCAAAACCCTCAGGTTGTTTTTCAGAGTCCATAGTCTCTTATGGTTCGCCTCCCCTCCCCAATGTCCATAGCCCGCTCCCCCTCTCCCAATCCCACCTCCCCCCAGCAACCCCCAGTTTGTTTTGTGAGATTAAGAGTCATTTATGGTTTGTCTCCCTCCCAATCCCATCTTGTTTCATTTATTCTTCTCCTATCCCCCTACCCCCCCATGTTGCTTCTCCATGTCCTCATATTAGGGAGATCATATGATAGTTGTCTTTGTCCGATTGACTTATTTCACTAAGCATGATACGCTCTAGTTCCATCCACGTCGTCGCAAATGGCAAGATTTCATTTCTTTTGATGGCTGCATAGTATTCCATTGTGTATATATACCACATCTTCTTGATCCATTCATCTGTTGATGGACATCTAGGTTCTTTCCATAGTCTGGCTATTGTAGACATTGCTGCTATAAACATTCGGGTACACGTGCCCCTTTGGATCACTATGTTTGTATCTTTAGGGTAAATACCCAGTAGTGCAATTGCTGGGTCATAGGGTAGTTCTATTTTCAACATTTTGAGGAACCTCCATGCTGTTTTCCAGAGTGGTTGCACCAGCTTGCATTCCCACCAACAGTGGAGGAGGGTTCCCCTTTCTCCGCATCCTCGCCAGCATCTGTCATTTCCTGACTTGTTAATTTTAGCCATTCTGACTGGTGTGAGGTGATATCTCATTGTGGTTTTGATTTGTATTTCCCTGATGCCGAGTGACGTGGAGCACTTTTTCATGTGTCTGTTGGCCATCTGGATGTCTTCTTTGCAGAAATGTCTGTTCATGTCCTCTGCCCATTTCTTGATTGGATTGTTTGTTCTTTGGGTGTTGAGTTTGCTAAGTTCCTTATAGATTTTGGATACTAGCCCTTTATCTGATATGTCGTTTGCAAATATCTTCTCCCATTCTGTCAGCTGTCTTTTGGTTTTGTTAACTGTTTCCTTTGCTGTGCAAAAGCTTTTGATCTTGATGAAATCCCAATAGTTCATTTTCGCCCTTGCTTCCCTTGCCTTTGCCGTTGTTCCTAGGAAGATGTTGCTGCGGCTGAGGTCGAAGAGGTTGCTGCCTGCATTCTCCTCAAGGATTTTGATGGATTCCTTTCTCACATTGAGGTCCTTCATCCATTTGGAGTCTATTTTCTTGTGTGGTGTAAGGAAGTGGTCCAATTTCATTTTTCTGCATGTGGCTGTCCAATTTTCCCAGCTAATACCTCTTTCTAAACTTCTTGCCTTTTGCTATCTTTCTTTCTCCCTTCTGGTTAATTTCTGTACATTCTACAGACCTTAACTGAAACATAATGGCACCTTCGTCATGAAACGTTCCCTAACCTGACTCTCCTCAGGTCCAGGTTAGGAATTTTTTTATGTGCTCCTAGGCATTAAATTGTTCATAGAATTCATCACATTGAATTAACTGTTTAATTATCTGTCTCCCCATTAACCATAAAATCAACAAGGATAGAAGATAACTTATCATCCTCTCCAGGATCCTAAGACAGTGCCTGACACTTAGTAGATTTAGTATATCATTGATGACTATGTGAGAGAAGAAGTGGATCCCCATGCATCTCAAGCTGAGACTAGAAAGGGAATGAGGAGGCCCTTCCAGGCAGGCATAATAAGATGAGAGGGGTCGCCATTGAGAAAGAACAAAGTCACAAACCTAGAACTGCTTTTCACAGTATAGCAATAGCTATTTATCATGGTGATACTGTGTCATCACTTGAGGGCTAAATTTTATTTGGTTCTATCTGTAAAAGAAGGCATTGAAATATGGGTAAGACGTGTTGGCACAAAATTCTACTCAAAATAGTTGAAAGGCAGGGTCAAGGAGAAAAGACTTAGCATTTGTTGTATGACCTTATATTCCAGACATTTTAATATATATTGCCTCATTTAATTTTCTTAAACACAAAGTCAGTACTATTATCCCTTTTACCAACAAGGAAACTTGAGTCCCAGAGAAACTGGCTTGCCAACACTACAGAGAAAGAAAGTCACAGAGCTGAAAGTCAAACCTCCGTCTCTCAAACCCAAACTGAGAGACATTCCATACAATAACTAACTGCTATTTTTCAAAAAAGTGTCAATGTCATGGAAGACAAAGAATGGAGAACTGTCACAGATTGGAAGAGGTACTGACAAGTAAATGAAATGTGGGATCCTACACTAGGAAAAGGATATTAATGGGAAAACTGGGAAATTCATTTAAGTCTACAGAATAGTTAATTTCCTGCTTTAATTAGAGTATGGTTTTGTAATTTGTTAACAGTAGGAGGAACTCTACTGTTTTTGAACCATATTTCTTAGTTTAAAATTATTTTAAAATAAGACATAAAATAAGATGTGAAAAGTTAAAAAAAAAACAACTTATGTTCCTTGCTGCATCACCTGAAAGAATTTATTCTGTGAAACTTATTCTATATTGGTAATGGAAAAAGAGACAATATACTTGGAACAGGACAGGTAACAAAAAAGATGGCCTTTGAGGGGCGCCTGGGTGGCTCAGTGGGTTAAGCCGCTGCCTTCGGCTCAGGTCATGATCTCAGGGTCCTGGGATCGAGTCCCATGTCGGGTTCTCTGCTCAGCAGGGAGCCTGCTTCTCTCTCTCTCTCTCTGCCTGCCTCTCTGTCTACTTGTGATCTCTCTCTCTGTCAAATAAATAAAATTTAAAAAAAAATGGCCTTTGAAATGTGAAGAGATGAGTAAGAAGATTTCAGACAGGATCTTCTATTCTAGCTTTTCAGTCTTTTCTGTTCAAAACTTATTCTTATTAAGAGATATCATAGAAAGGTAGTTTATTATTTTCATACTTAATAATTAAGTGCTTACTGGGGTTCTTGGGTGGCTCAGTCAGTTAAGTGTCTGCCTTTGGCTCAGGTCATAATCCTGGAGTCCCAGGATTGAGCCCTGCAACAGGTTCTCTGCTCCTCAGGGTGTCTGCTCCCTCTGCCCTCCCCACCCCACCCCCTCCACTGCTGGTGCCTGGGCCCACACGCTCTCCCTCTCTCTTTTTCCTGCTCTCACGCTCCCTCAAATAAATAAAATCTTTTTTAAAAATACTGTTAAAAAATAATTAAGTGCTTACTATGTCCACTTCCAGAGAAGCATGGACTATAATCCCCATCACCCTGCAAACCCCACTTTAGGAGTGGGAACAGATACACAGATTCCATGTAATAAACACTGTGATGGCGGCCTATACAAACCACAGTGGGAGCACAGAGGATGGCTTTTGTAGCCTGGCACGTCACAAAGGGAAGGACATTTGAGCTAGACCTTAGCTCTTCATAATAGCTATCATTTACTAAATGTCTGCCATGTGCCAGAAGCTTGTACGTGGCTCCATTCTCCCCCTCTACTTTGAAAGCCCTAGTTTCCTTTAAGTAGTATTTCCTTGCTTGTGACCTCATGGTTTCTTGACACTCAGAATAGTTTTTAATCTCCCAACCAATAGATTTCAGCACATTCTGTGTTTGTTTTGTTCAGTTCAGAGCTGTAATCCTGGGATATGTTTGGCAAACACATTTTATTCCTCCTTTCCTTATACGTGGCACTTCCTGGTTTTTACGGTTCCTTTTAGGTTTCTTAATCTGTAGCTGTCAATTCTAGTACTGCTGTGACTCAGTTGGTGACACTTGGGAGAAGAGGTTGTGTTTCCTAATTTGGGGAGACAGGGGGTAGAGATGAGTAGGGATGGTGATTTTTACATTTCTTGAAATCACTTAAATACATTTCCATTTTTCTTGATAATTGGTTTGATAATAATATAACAAAAATATGGACCATTAATTTGCAGTACCCTGTAAGTAATGGATAGAAAATAGTCATCAACACATTTTCCAGAAGGATGAGAAGGAAGCATAAAAGAAGCTAATTAATTGAGATCTGGTGGGATTTATAAGATACCCAATAATGAGGCACTTCAGCCTGTTTGGTTCTTTAGCAAACTGAGATGGTTTAGAATTTTTTTTTTTTTTTGTCTAGCTGCTTAGACTTTGTTTTAGCATTCCTGTATTTCATATAGATTATGTGCAAAGCACTGTACAGATGCCAGGGTTGTAGAGGTAAATTGGACACATTTCCTTCACTCCAGATGCCCACAGTTAAGAGAGGAAGAACTTGCACACATAAATAGCTATAAGAAGTTATGTTACATTGGGGCACCTGGGTGGCACAGTGGGTAAAACCTCTGCCTTCAGCTCGGATCATGATCCCAGGATCCTGGGATTGAGCCCCGTGTCGGGCTCTCTGCTTGGCGGGGAGCCTGCTTCCTCCTCTCTCTCTGTCTGCCTCACTGCCTGCTTGTGATCTCTGTCTGTCAAATGAATAAATAAAATCTTTAAAAAATAAATAAATAAATAAAGAACTGATTGAGGAGGTATCTCAACATTTAAAAAAAAAAAAAAAGAAGTTTCGTTACATAATGAGAGCTACAGAGCCTAAGCAACCTAGAAGAGTACCTGGCGCATAAGAGGTGCTCCTTAAATATTTAATGAATGAATTCTAACTTGGAGCATTAGAAAGGTTTTGAGAAGAAGTTGGATTTCAGTATGCCCAGAGGAAGGGTAGAAATTCCACAATTCTGAGTTATGATTTTTACAAAAGATAAATTAGCACAGGTGGCACTGTAAAGTATACCTTGCAGTAGAGATTCAAAGTAGGATTTTTGGGATAAGTTCTTGGGGAATTTATCTAGAGCCCTGTAAAAACAGTACATTGAGATAGACATGACCTAGGATAAAGTCTCACATACATGTATTATTTTCCAAGAAGCATGAGAGTTTTTAAATATGTTAAAGCAGATTACTTCTGTCATTCTAGAAGCATGGTTAAGCATCTTTTTTTCTGCGCCTAAATCTTTCCAGTGCACAGAACATGAGTCTCTAGCTTTCAAAATGTCTCCTTGAGGAGACTAGACATGAACACTGGAAGGCCATAAAACACCAGCAAAAAGAGCAAGATGGCAGAACAGGAAGTCCTAGCTGTCATTACCCCACAGAGACACCAACCTAACAGTATATGGACCAAATACCATTATGAGAATTCCAGAAGACAGTTATGTTGCAGTACCCTGCCAATCTCAAAGCCAAAAATGGCCACATTGAAATGAGTAAGAACTGTTTCATTTTACTTGTGTTCTCCCCCTCTCCCAAACCAGCACAGCTCAGCACTAGCAGAAAATACCCCAGTTCATGGGTTCTCCTTTAGGGGGGAGAGAGGAGTAGAGTGGCATTCTGGCTTGGGGAGGGGGCTGCCCAAGGGTCTTGAACCTGTCTCACCTGACTCAAGACACTGACAGAGAGCTGGCATACTTTGAATGCCTAGCATCCCCTGTTAACAAGAGAGCAGGGCAGCTTGCTGCTGAGAACCAGAGAACTTAAAGTGTTGCAGACAGACACCAGAGGGAGCAAGAGATTATGAGGTCCTGAAAAAGAAACTAAGATAAACCAACAAAACTCTCTAATTGAGAAGTTGTCTCATAATCCACAAAAAGGTTTCAGAAGCCCCCAGATTTCCTAGCCAAGGTGATTGGTGTCTTCCTTTTTACAAAGTCAGGATGTAAAGTCTAGAAGAAGTACCCCCTTTTTTTTTTTCAAATGTGCAGTTCCCAAAACAAAGGTATAAGACACACAAAGAAACAGGGAAACATGGCACATACAAGGGAACAAGATAAATCTCCAGAAACCAATCTTAAAGAAACAGGCATATGAATTAACTGACAAAGAATTCAAAACAGTTATCATAAAGGTGTTCAATGAGCTCAATAAAATGATGCATGAAAAAAACAAAAATAAAGAGAATTTTTTTATAACAAGTTTTAAAGCTGAAGAATACAATAATTGAGCTGAAAAATTAGGTAATTAGGTACAAGAGTTCAAGAGCAGGCTTGATCAAATAGAAGAAAGAATGAGTGAACTCAAAGACAAGTCATCTGAAATCATGCTATCAGAGGAACAAAAAGGAAAGAGAATGAAAATGAATGAAGAAATCCTAAGGGATGCATGCAGTACCATCAGACAGACCAATATACACATTATGGTACTCCCAAAAAGTGAGAGAATGGGGCAGAAAGCTTATTTAAAGAAATAATAGCTAAAAATTTCTCAGTCTGGAGAAGGAAATGGATATCCAGATTCAAGAAGTCCCACAAACTCCAACTATAATGAACCCAAAGAAATCCACACAAAGAAACATAACCAACTTATCATAAGTCAGAGACATAGAGAGAATTTTGAAAACAGCAAGAGGAAAATGACCTGTCATGTACAAGGGAACCCTGATAAAATCAATGATTTCTCACCAGAAACCCTACAGGTCAAAAGTGTTAGAATGATATATTAAAAATACTAAAAGAAAAAAAGACCAACCAAGAAAACTATACCCAGTAAAACTATCCTTCAGAAATGAAGAAGCAAAAGCTTTCCTAGATAAATAAAACCTAAGGGAATGATTACCACTAGACTTGCTTATAAGAAATTCTAAAGTGAGAGATGCCTGGCTGGCTTAGTCCATATAGCATGGCCACTTTTGATCTTGGGGTTGTGAGTTTGAGCCCCACATTGAGTGTAGAGATTACTTTAAAAAAAATCTTTAAAAATTTTTAAAAAGAAATTCTAAAGTGAGTCCTTCAAGTAGGAATAAAAGGAAGCCGAATAGCAATATGGAAAGCATATGAAAGTCCAATTGATCCTTGAACAACATGGGATTGAACTGCATGGGTACACTTACATGTGGATTTTTTATTTTTTATTTTTTATTTTTTTTTAAATACTTTTTATTTATTTGACAGAGAGAAATCACAACTAGGCAGAGAGGCAGGCAGAGAGAGAGGAGGAAGCAGGCTCCCTGCAGAGCAGAGAGCCCGATGTGGGGCTCGATCCCAGGACTCTGGGATCATGACCTGAGCTGAAGGCAGAGGCTTTAACCCACCGAGCCACCCAGGCGCCCCCATGTGGATTTTTTAAATAAACATATGGTACCATAAGTGTATTTTCTTTTCTTTATGATTTTTTAAATAACATGGTCTTCTCTTTAGCTTACTTCATTATAGGAATATAGTAGATAATACATGTAACATACAAAATATATGTTAATCAACTGTTTATGTTATCATAAGTCTTCCAATCAACAGAAGGCTCTTAGTAGTTAAGTTTTAGGGGAATCAAAAGTTGTATTTTGATTTTCAACTGTACATGGGGTTGGCACCCCTAATCCCTATGTTGTTCAAAGGTCAACTGTGTAAAAAGTTGCTGGTGATTCAGAATTGTGCATTACTATAACAAGGAGGGTATAAATCATTTTAATTCTGACATAGAATTATAATATAGAAATTTTCTGGTAACAACTTGTATATTTCTATATAAAAGTATAGTAATAACTATAAAAATACATTAATGAATACCTAATACACAAATAGGTATTTTGTGGGGCACCTGGGTGGCTCAGTCAGTTAAGTGTCCAGCTCTTGATCTCATGGTCATGAGTTCAAGCCACACACTGGGCTCCATGCATTTTATATATATATATTTATATATATATATAGATATATATAGATATATATATATAACTATATATATATATCTATATATATCTATATATATATATAAATATATATATATAGTGACATCAATAAAATAAAATATTGGGGAGATAAGTAAAAGGATAGCATATTTGTTTACAATTGAAGTTATTATTAGATTAAAATGGATCATTACAACTATGTTATATGTAAGCCCACTAGTAACATAAAGAAAATACCTATCAAAGATACAGAAGAAAGTAAGGAATCAAAGCATGTTACTACAAAACAATCCGCAGAACAAAAACACAAATCTACAGCAGGAGTAGAATGAGGGACTGTGTAACTATAAGATAGAAAACAAAATAAGCCCTTTTCTACCAATAATTACTGTAATGTAAGTGCGTTAAACTCCCCAATAAAAAGGCACACAAAAATCAAGATCCAGTTATATAGTGTCTACTCAAATAGACTCCAGAGACTCACTTTAGATTTAAGGACACACATAAGATGAAGGTGAAAGAATTGAAAAAAAGATATCCCATGTGAAAAATAAATAAATAAATAAATAAAAAATAAAAAAAAAAGATATTCCATGTGAATAATAACCTGAAGAGAGTAGAGTGGCCATATGTCTATAAGACTAAATAGTGTTAAAGTGACTATTACTAATAGTCCTAAAGTGACTCAGAAGAGATAAAGGACAATTTTCAATTTTCCAGGAATATATAACAATTGTAAATACATAGGCACTATCAGGACACCCAGATATAAGAAGCAGACACTGAAAGAACTGAAGGAAAAAGAAGACAGCAAGGCAATAAAGGTAGGGTATTTCAGTACCCAAATTTGAATGATGGATAGACATCCAGAAAGAAAACTAATTAGGGAAATAGATGCTTTAAACAATACTGCAGACCAAATGGACCTAACACATGCATACAAAATATTCCATTCATCAGCAGCAAAATACACATTTTTCTCAGGGCACATGGAACATTCTTCCGTAGAGATCACATGTTAGTTCACAAACAAGTCAGCAAATCTAAGATATACCACGGTTTTATCCATTCATCTGTCATTAGATACTTGGACTACTTCTATAATTTGGTTATTGCAAATAATGCTGCAATAAACATGAGGAGCATATATCTCTTTTTAATAGTGTTTTCATATTCTTTCAGTAAATACCCAGTAGAGGAATTACTGGATAACAAGGTAATTCTTTTAATTTTTTGAGGAACCTTCATACAGTTTTCCACAGTGGCTGTACCAGTTTGCATTACCACCAGCAATGCACTAGAGTTCCTTTTTCTCTAATCCTTGTCAACACTTGTTGTTACTTGTTTTTTATTTTAGCCATTCTTACAGGTATAAGGTGATATGTCATTGTGGTTTTGATCTGCATTTCCCTGATGATTAGTGATGCAGAGTATCTTTTCCTTTCATATGTTGGCCATCTAGATGTCTTCTTCAGAGAACTCTCTGTTCATGTTTTCTGCTCATTTTTTAATTGGATTATTTGTCTTGGGTATTGAGTTGTTATTTTATTTGCTTGTTTGTTTAGCTGACATATAATATATCATTAGCTTTTGATGCAATGTTCAATGATTCATTAGTTGCATGTAACATGCAGTGCTCATCAACATCCCATGCCCTCCTTAATGCCCATCACCAAGTTACCCCATCCCCGCACCCACCTCCCTTTCTGCAGCCCTCAGTCTGTTTCACAGATTTAAGAGTCTCTCACAGTTTGTCTCCCTCTCTGATTGCTTCCCATTTGGTTTTCCGTCCCTGTCCCTATGATCCTCTGCTCTATTCCATATCCCATATGTTGAGTTGTATCAGTTCTTTATATATTTTAGATACTAACTCTTTGTCAGGTATGTCCTTTGCAAATATCTTCTTCCATTTACTAGTTTGTCTTTTAGTTTTGTTGAGTGTTTCCTTTTCTGTGCAGAAGTTTTTAAATTTGAAGTAGTCCCAATAGTTTATTTTTACTTTTGCTTCCCTTGCCTCAGGAACATATCTAGAAAAAAATTGCTGTGGCTGATGTCATAGAGGTTACTGCCTGTGTACTCCTCTAGGATTTTTACTGTTTTCAGGTCTCACATTTAGGTCTTTAACTCATTTTGAGGGTCTTTTTTTTTTTTAGTATGGTATAAAAAAAAGTCATCTGGCTTTATTCTTTTGCAAGTAGCTGTCCAGTTTTCCCAAAACCACTTGTTGGAGAGATTTTTTTTTTCCCCATTGCATGTTCTTACCTCTTCTGTTGAAGATGAATTGACAGTATAGTTGTGGATTTATAGTTGTGGAACATTCTGTTCCATTAATCTGTGTATCTATTTTTGTGCCAGTTCCATACTGTTCTAATTACTACAGTTTGGTTGTATATCTTGAAATCTGGGATTATGATACCTCCAGCTTTGTTCTTCTTTTTGAAGATTGCTTTGGCTATTTGGTTTTTTTTTTAATTCCATACATATTTTAGGATTATTTGTTCTGGTTTTGTGGAAAATGCTATTGATATTTTGCTAGGAATTGCATTAAATCTATAGATTGCTTTAGGTAATATAGACATTTTAAGAGTACTTGTTGCCATAAATCTTCCATGTGAAGCACATGAACATCTTTCCATTTGTTTGTGTCGTCTTTAGTTTCTTTCATCATATTTTATACTTTTCAAATCTAAAGATCTTTCATGTCCTTGATTAAGTTTATTTGACAACTTCTTAAAATAAGACAACGAACAAAGTTAGCTGCATTGGTTGACTCTTCCTTTCACAAATGATTTTTCTGGGGGCGACTGGGTGGCTCAGTGGGTTAAGCCACTGCCTTTGGCTCAGGTCATGATCCCAGAGTCCTGGGATCGAGTCCCATATCGGCCTCTCTGCTCGGTGGGGAGCCTGCTTCTCCTCCTCTCCCTCTCTCTCTGCCTGCCTCTCTGCCTACTTGTGATCTCTGTCTGTCAAATAAATAAATAAAATCTTTAAAAAAAAAAGAATTTAAAAAAATGATTTTTCTGTTACATGTGATGCAGCTTGGTAGCATTTTACCCACAGTACAAATTCTGTCAAAATTGGAGTCCATCCTCTTAAATCTTGCCACTGCTTTACCAGCTAACTTTATGTAATATTCTCAACGCTTTTTTCGTCATCTCAATAATCTCTGTAGCGCCTTCATCAGAGTCCATCTCAAGAAATGACTTTCTTTCCTAATCCTTAAAAAGCAACACTTCATCCATTAAAGTTTTGTCATGAGATTGCAGCCTTTCAGCCCCATCTTCAGGCTCCACTTTTAATTCTCTTGCTATTTTCATCACATCTGCAGTTACTTCTTCCACTGAAGTCTAGAACCCCTCAAAGTCCTCCATGAAGGTTGGAACCAGCTTCTTCCAAATTCCTGTTGATGTTGATATTTTGACCTCTTCCCATGAATCACAAATATCCCCCCCAGAGAAAAGATTTATTCTAATGTCTATGGGCCTTTTAAACACAGTATCTGCCATACCGTTTAAAAATTATGAAACAGTTTTTTAGGCGAATAGGACTCATAATTGAGATTTTTAAAAGAAGTGTATAGAAGCAAAATCACAGATGATTTGCGTGTTAAAAATAGCATATAAGAATTTTTTTACCTTTTTTACATTTATTATTTTTTTCTTTTTAATTTTTCTTTCATTTTTTAAATTTCTTTTCAGTGTAACAGAATTCATTGTTTATGCACCATACCCAGTGCTCCATGCAATATGTGCCCTCCATAATACCCACCACCTGGCTCCCCCAACCTCCCACCCCCCACCCCTTCAGAACCCTCAGGTTGTTTTTCAGAGTCCATAGTCTCTCATGGTTCATCTCCCCTTCCAATTTCCCTCAACTGTCACAAACATTCTTAATGGCATCTCTGGTGAATCCTTTACAGAAAGTTTTGAATTTACTTTGTCTAGACCCATCAGAAGAATCACTGTCTGTGGCAGCTACAGCCTTACAGGTATATTTCTTAAGTAATAAACCTTGAAATTCACAGTATCTCCTTGATCAATGGAATGGATGTTGTGTTAGCAGGCACGAAAACGACATTCATTTTATTGCATATCTCTATCAGAACTCTTGGGTTACCAGGTACTTTGTCAATAAGCAGCAGTATTTTGAAAGAAGTCTTTTTTTCCTAAGCAAGTAGGTGTTTGTAGTAGACTTAAAGTATTCAGTAAAACAGATTCATAAACAAATGTGCTGTCATCCACGCTTTGTTCCATTTATAGAGCAAAGGTAGAGTAGATTCAGTGTAATTCTGAAGGGCCCTAGGATTTTCAGAATGGTAAATAAGCATTGACTTCAGCATAAAGCTACCAGCAGCATTAACCCCTAACAAGAGAGTTGGCCTGCCCTTTGAAGCTTTGAAACTAGTCATGGATTTCTCCTCTCTTGCTATGAAAGTCCTAGATGGCATCTTCTTCCATTAGGAGGCAGTTACATTTACATTGAGAGAATCTGCTGTTTAGTGTAGCCACTTTCATTAATTACTTGACCTCGATTTTCTAGATAACTTGCTACTCCACCCTACACTTTTATGTTATGGAGATGGCTTCTTTCTTTAAACCTCATGAACCAACCTCTGCTAACTTTTCTTCTACATTTTTCTCACCTCTCAGCCCTCATAGAATCGAAGGGAGCTAGGGCCTTCCTCTGGATTATGTTTTGGCTTAAGGGGATGTGGTGGCTGGTTTGATCTTCTATCTAGACAGCTGAAACTTTCTCTATCTCAGCCATGAGGCTGTTTCACTTTCTTATCATTTGTGTGTTCACTGGAGTGGCACTTTCAGTTTCCTTCAAGGAAAAAAAAAATTCCTCAGAACTTTTCCTTTGCATTCACTGCTTGGCTAACTGTTTGGTGAGGAGATTAAGCTTTTGGCCTGTCTCAGCTTTTGACGTGCCTTCCTCATTTAGTTCAGTCATTTCTAGCTTTTGATTTAAAGTGGAAAACCTGGAAATCTCCTTGTCACTTGAACACGTAGAGGCCAGTATAAAGTTGTTAATTGGCCTAACTTCAGTATTGTGCCTCAAGGAATAAGGAGGCCCAAGGTAAGAGAGTTGGGGGAATGGCTGGTAAGTGGAACAGTCATGACATACACCTTTATCAAGTTCATCATCTTATATAGGTTCATGGTACCCCAAAACAACTAAAATGATTAACATCATAGATCACTGATTATGAATCACCACAACAAATATAATAATGAAAAAATTTGAAGTATTTCAAGAATTTCCGTATGTGACACAGAAACATGAAGTGAGCAAATGCTGTTGGAAAAATGGCACCAGTAGACTTGCTCAGTGCAGGGTTGCCCTAAATCTTCCATGTGAAGCACAATAAATAGAGGTGGGCCTGCATTTACACTCTCATTTTCAATGTAGAATTATTCATAATAACCAGGAGGTGTGTGTGTATGTGTGTGTGTATATATATATATATCTATATCTATCTATCTATCTATCTATATGGAATACTCTTCAGCCATAAAAAAGAAGGTGGGCCTGTCTTATGCTGCAACATGGATGAACCTGAGGGCAGTGTGCTAAACAAAATAAGCCAGTCACACAAGGACATACAGTGCATGATTTTACTTATTTGAGATATCATAAAAAAAGAAAGTAAAATGGTGGTTGCCAGGAGCTGGGATGAAGGGAAGTGGGAAGCTGCTGTTAAGAGAGTATTGAGTTTCAGTCATGTGAAATGAAAAAGTTCTGGAGATCTGTTTTATAACATTGTGCTTGTAGTTAATTAGATTGTAATATATACTTAAGAATTGTTAGAGGGTAAATTTATATTACATGTTTTTATTGTTTAAAAGACCAGTGAAAGTACTACTGAGTGCCAGGAAAATAGATTAACAGACTTCTGTTTGAAATTGTGAATAGTCCATATTACAGATGAGCAAATTGAAATGTGACAGAGAACATACAAGTATCTAGTGATGAAACATGACCTGGGTCCTAGTCTCCTGAGCCCTTATCCAGGGTTTCCCTTCCTGTAACCTGATTCAATATGTCCTCACTTTACTGAATTGACAAATGAGACAAAGCAACATATTTATGACTTTAATTTTATGTATGTCTAATATTGTCTGAGTAGGATTCAGTGAAAAAGCATTTAATTGAAAGACTTATAATTTCTTGATGTTTCATTGCATTTTAAAAAGCATTAAATATTTTATTAGAATCCTTAGTTTTAATTCATAGTGACCTATTCTTCATGGAATATTTAAAGACTATGCTGATATAGTATGTGTATATATTTTCTTAGCCAAGGAGTTTGTTAATTGAAATGTGATGTACAAACCTTAAATAATTTGATATGATTCTGTTGGATCAAAGAGACTATTGGTGAGCACTTCAGAAGGTGACAAGAAGTTCCTTATATAAACAAAGAAAATACAAGTGCAACCCTACAGCAAGGGGATTGTTTTTTGCTGAGTCATGTGCAAAGCCATGCAGGTGCCTGTTTGATTTTCATTATAGCAGCAAAAGCCTGGAACTGGCCGTTAACCACATTGTTTTCTTTGTACTAAGGAGCCAGCACATGGACTCTGTAGTTAATTATATGGGATTAGAAATCCTTCAGTCCTCCATAGGTAATGGTACTCTTCCTGATGCCAATTGCATATTAGTACCTCCTTTCACTGTGTGGCACTTATTCAGGCTATCAAGGACAACCTGCACTTTTTTCATCAATAATGTGAAGTCTGTGTCTAATGGACTAAATATCTTAGTGACACAGAGAGTATCAGAACCAGAGAGGAGACCTTCATAGTATCTGGTCTAGTTTCGTCCTCCTGTTTTATAAATGAGAGCAGTGGAACTCCAAAGAGGAAAAGGATGGAAGATGTATGGGGTGGAGTACTTGCCAGAAGTTTCACAGCCTGTTACCAATAGAACTGTCATTCAAACTCAGGTTTCCTAAATCCCAACCTAGTATTCTTTCCACTCTATTACTTGACACACTGTAATTTAGGTATGGCAAGAACATTTAAGTGATGTTTTGATTGTTGTAAAGTTTTACCCTCAAAGCTACATTCAGAATTGATCTATCAAAAAAAAAAAAAAAAATGTGGGTCAGGTTATAACTTTTTTCTTTTTTAATTTAAATTAAATTAGCCAACATATAGTTCATCATTATTTTTTGGTATAATGTTCAGTGATTCATTAGTTGCAGATAGCACTTGGTCATCACATCACTGCCCTCCTTAATGCCCATCACCCAGTTACCCCATCCACCTACCCACCTCCCCATTCGTAACCTTCAGTCTGTTTCCCAAAGTCAGGAGTCTCATATATATGGTTTGTCTTCCTCTCTGATTTCTTCCCCTTCAGTCTTCCCTCCCTTCTCCTATTGTCCTCTGCTCCATTCCTTATGTCCCACATATGAGTGAAACCGTATGATAATTTTCTCTGATTGACTTACTTCACTTAGCATAACTTCAAGTTCCATCCATGGCAATGCAAATGTTGAGTATTCATCCTTTCTGATGGCAGAATTAGATTCCATTGTATATATGAACCATATCTTCTTTTTCCATTCATCTGTTGAAGGGCATCTTGGCTCTTTTGGCTATTATGGACATTGCTGCTATGAACATTGGGGTGCATATGGCCCTTCTTTTCACAACATCTGTGTCTTTGGGGTAAATACCTAGTAGTGCAATTGCTGGGTCATAGGCAGCTCTATTTTTAACTTCTTGAGGAACCTCCATACTGTTTTCCAGAGTGGCTGCACCAACTTGCATTCCCATCAACAGTGTAGGAGGGTTCCCCTTTCTCAACATCCTTGCTACCAGTTGTTGTTCCCTGTCTTGTTCATATTGTCTATCCTTATTGGTGTAAGGTGGTATCTCACTGTGGTTTTGATTTGTATTTCCCCGATGGCTAGTGCTATGAAGCATTTTTTCATGTGTCTGTTAGCCGTTAGACTTTAAGCTATCCTACAAAGCTGTGGTCATGAAAACAATATGGTACTGACACAAAAACAGACACATAGATCAATGTAACCGAGTAGTGAGCCCAGAAATGGACCCTCAACTCTGTGGTCAACTAATCTTCGACGTTGGGAAAATTGGGCAGCTGCATGCAGAAGAATGAAACTGGAACATTCTCTCACATTATACACAAAGATAAACTCAAAATGAATGAAAGACCTAAATGTGAGACAGGAATCCATCAAAATCCTAGAGGAGAATACAGGCAGCAACCTCTTGGACCTTGAACACAAATTCTTGGAAGACATGTCTCTAAAGACAAGGGAAACCAAAGCAAAAATCAAGTATTGGGCGCTGCCTGGATGGCTCAGTAGCTTAACCATCTGCCTTCACCTCAGGTCTCTCTCTCTCTCTCTCTCTCTTGCTCGCTCTCTCAAATAAATAAAATCTTTTTTTAAAAAAATAAACTATTGGAGCTCCATCAAGATGAAACACAAAGGATGCACAGCAAAGGAAACAATCAACAAAACTAAAAGGCAACCCATGGAATGGAAGAAGATATTTGCAAATGACATTACAGATAAAGGGCTGGTATCCAAGATCTATAAAGAACTTCTCAAATTCAACACCCAAAAAACAAAGAATCCAGTCAAGAAATGGGCAGAAGACATGAACAGACACTTCTCCAAAGGAGACATGTAAATGGCTAGCAGATTATAACTTTATTTTTTAAGTATGTAATTGTCATTTATTGTATGATGTTTGCAGAATGCTGTTTTCAGTGTTAGAATTTTACATAATAAAAAAATTTTTAAGATTTTTATTTATTTATTTGACAGAGATCCCAAGTAGGTAGAGAGGCAGGCAGAAAGAGAGGGAAGCAGGCTCTCTGCTGAGGAAAGAGCGGGGCTCAATCCCAGGACCCCAAGATCATGACCTGTGCTGAAGAAAGAGGCTTAACCCCTGAGCCACCCAGGCACCCCCATAATAGAGATTCTATATCATTCTCTTTGTATAAAACACTCAAATTGTTTACCATGTTAAGGATTCTGCGTAATTATTGGATGTATGTAATGTTATAAGAACATTATGGTATAACTTTAATTGTCCTTCCAGTGCAGTCATATGAAATAGTATCATCACCATCATTGTGACTATAACCTAAAATCATTAATTGACTGCTTGAGGAAGAAATTGACACATCTAGCTTCTTAACAGAGATTTTACCACACTGCCTTCAGATGTTAGGTAAAGCAAATGAAATTATTAAATATGTAAAAATTAACAAACTTGGTTTAACACAAAGAACCTTATATCCAATATTAGAAATATACATGCTTTATAAGAACACATGGAAAATTTATAAGAATTGACTGTGTAGAAGCCTCTGAGCAAGTCTTCATAAATGTCAAAGAATCAGTTATACATAGGATCCTGTTCTGCTTTAGGTATAACTGAATAGGCTCCTATAACTGGGTAAAGCATGAAAAAAAAACCTAAAGGTACTAGAGGTCATTCAAAAGCTGACACTTTCTGATTGGAATAGACACTTAGAAGAGGAGAACAGCATTGTGTGAGTTCCCTGGTTTATGCCTTTTTAGCTGAGAGCAGGGCATAGTTGGTACACATGCAACTACTAGAATTACCATAGAAAATCCAGTCTTTCTGGCCTGAAGAACTAGAGGACAATTCAAGACAAAAACAACTGCTAGAATGTGAGGATTAAGTTCAGAAATGAGAGAGCCAGAAAGTGGGATCCCCTAATTATTTTTAAATGTCTGAATTATCCTAGTACCATAAATGTACGGGACAGACAGAGCTAAAGACAAAAATGCTGCTGTCTGTGAATAGTTTTGCAGTTTGAGTCTAACAAAGTCAAACTCCTGCTCTAAAAAAGAAAATCAAACTAAAAAAGTACAGTAATTGAAATAAAAAATACACTGAATAATAAATGAGAGGGAGTGATGATAATTAGAAAAATTACCATTAGACAAATACCACAGTAATAAATACTGCAGGAGAGAATCATTAATGGATGTAAAAATTAGTGAGCAAAAGTATGACAAGAAACAGAGTATTTTCAAAGCCTCAAAGTAACTCCCCACAAGAAAACTTTTAATTACAAAAAGGGAAAATAGAAACCTTACAATTAAAAACTTGGTAGATATTACCTTAACCATGTGATCAAAGCTGGTATCACCAGAAACAACATATCAGCATCATTTACTTTCTGATATTATCTACTTAGAAGTTCATAGCATCACTTTTGAGGTATTCTTATAAAAAAATGCATAACTATCACTTAGTCATGAGAAAACATCAGACAGATCCAAATTGAGGGTAGTCTATGAAATGACTAACCAAAATGCAAAGATTGAAAAATTCACAGATTAGAGGATGCTAGAGAGATGTGACAACTAAATTTTTTGTGGGATCCTGATTTGGATCCTGGGGTCAAAAAAAAAAGCACATTAGTGAGAAAACTGGGAAAATTCTAGTAAGATCTATTTTCTGGTTTTGGTAATTGTGCCATAATTTTGTAGCATGTTAACATTAGGGAAAGCTGGGAGAATTGTAAAATTATTTAAAACTAAGTCTAGGGGCGCCTGGGTGGCTCAGTGGGTTAAAGCCTCTGCCTTCGGCTCAGGTCATGATCCCAGGGTCCTGGGATCGAGCCCCGCATCAGGCTCTCTGCTCTGTGGGGAGCCTGTTTCCTCCTCTCTCTCTCTGCCTACTTGTGATCTCTGTCTGTCAAATAAATAAATAAAATCTTTTTAAAAAAATAAAATAGGGGCGCCTGGGTGGCTCAGTGGGTTAAAGCCTCTGCCTTCGGCTCGGGTCGTGATCCCAGGGTCCTGGGATCGAGCCCCGCATCGGGCTCTCTGCTCTTCAGGGAGCCTGCTTCCTCCTCTCTCTCTGCCTGCCTCTCTGCCTAGTTGTAATTTCTCTCTGTCAAATAAATAAAATATTTAAAAAAAATAAAATAAAATAAAATAAAACTAAGTCTAAATTTTTAAAAACAATTCACTAGTGGGCTTAAGAGCAGAATGGAGGTGAAAGGGGAATGGCTGTTATCAAAAAGACAAAAAGTAACAGCTGTTGGTGAGGACGTGGAAATGGGAATTCTCAGGCACTATTGGTAGGAATGTAAATTGGGGCAGCCAATATAGAAAACTGTATGGAGATTACACAAGAAGTAAAAATAGAATTACTATATGATTCAGTAATTCCACTTCTGGGTATTTATCTGAAGCAAATGGAAATTTGGAAAGATATATGTATCTCCATGTTTATTGCAACATTATTACAATAGCCAAGATATGGAAGCAACCTAAATGTCCATCAGTAGATGAATGGATAAAGATGTGAGATGCATGCACGCACGCGCACACTCACACTGGAATATAATTTAGCCATAAAAAAGAATGAAATTTTGCCATTTGTGACGACATGGGTGGATTTAGAGAGTACTGTGCTAAGTGAAATAAGTGAGATTGAGAAAGACAAGTATGATTTCACTTATATGGAGTATTGAAAAACAAAACAAAACAGAAACAGACTCATAGATACAGAGAACAAACTGGTGATTACCAGAGGGTAGGGAGAGTGGAAGGATAGAAAAAATAGGTGAAGAGGACTGAGAGACAAACTTCCAGTCATAAAATATATATGCCATGGGCACATAATGTACAGCATGGGGAATAGAGTCAATAATATTGTAATACCTTTGTATGATAATGAATGGCAATTAGACCTATTGTGATTATTTCATAACGTGTAAAAATATCAAATCACTATCTTGTACACTTAAAACTGCTGTAATTTTGAATGTCAATTATAATTCTATTTATTTATTTATTTATTTATTTTATTGGTGAATAGACAGGTGATGGGCAAGTTAGGTGCAGGGAACAACTGGGGTAAGTATTCTGCATTTGCTATCACAGCAATTCCTGCAGCCTCTGTCACCAGACTACTCCCCTGTAACTGGGTGTGTGGACAGCCAGAGCAGTGAGGGCCCAGATAGGGCCTGCCAGAAGCCACATGGTCCAAGCTGTCTCAACTCACAACACAGACCCAAGACAGCCCACCAGCACTGTCTCAGATAGACAGGATATTCATACCATGTACAACATTTTACCCCTCTGCAAGACTCCCAACGAGGCCCAGAAGCTTTAAAAGGTAGACCCCAGAAAAAGACCAGGCTTTTTCTGGTGATAAGCTTCCATGATAGGCTAGGAGGCTAAATGGCCAAGGAACATGGAGGGGATGGGTTGGGGGCAGCAGGGTATAGGCAGGAAACAGTGGTAGGACAGGAGGGACAGGTGCAGGGATCACAAGGGGACAGGCAGAGGACAAGAGGGGTCTCACAGGACGCTTATGGCTCCCCCAAGGTGCTTACAAAATGTTTCAAAAGGACAAACAAAACCCCTTAGGAACAGAATTCTACATGTAGAAAACCCTAGTTTAGTTTTAAAAAGGAAAGAAATGTGATCTGACCCATGGCGTGGTCTGCTTTCGTGGGGCAGGTCTCCCTTAGGAGGAAAGAACATGGAATCTGCAAATACCAGACAGCTAGGCTGCACTGGACAGAGACTGGGGGCCTTTGTTGGAGTTCCTCAAGCAAATGTTCTTGCCTTTATTGTTCACATGCCCAGTACTCTTCAGAGGAACAGAACCCATGCCATCGTCATTACAGGACATTGTCCGGCTTCTGCTGCTTCTCATAAATGAAAATAACTTGTGAGCAGCACCAGCACCTCAACTACTACACCCAGGAAGGGCAAAAGCATGGCAAAGTGGTTTTGCACATGTGGCACAATGATGGTCTGGCTGGTGGTGCCTTCCAAGTTGGTGCTATTGCAGGCATACTTGCCAGGGTCTGCCTCGACATCCAGATTCAAGATATGCAGCTCCATCTTGGTCTCCAAGGCCACCACGAAGGACTTACTCTGGGAGCAGTTGTTGATGACCTGGTCCCTGGAGCTACTATTTTTACCATACCCAGTTGCTGACCAGGGATAAGGAGTCCAACTTGCAGCCCAGCATGACTATCTCCCCCTCAGTGGCATGCTCTGACTTATTCCTGGCCTTGATGTTGGGGAGCCCCTTCATTTCAGTGCTGGTCTTGACTGAATGCTCTGGGAGGAAGATGCATGAGTACTCACTGGAGTGGTCATCCAAGTCCACCTCATACTACATCTCCAGGCAGTGTGTCTGTACTTCAGCACCTTGCCCCCCCTTCACCCAGCAGTGGCTGACAATCTCAGTGGCACTATAATTCAAAGCATGTGCCAGCACCACTAGCTGCCATGTCACCATGTTGTCACTGTCCATGCCATCTCCTATAATTCAATTTTTAAAAGGAGTGGAGGTAGCAGAAAGAATAGTTGTTGAACTTGAGTTGTATTAAGATGAATTATTCAATCTGAAGAATAGAAAAGGTGGGGATACAACAAAGAAGAAAAGGAAAGGAACAGAACCTCGGGCATTTGTTGAACGGTATCAAACAGTGTAATACACATGTAGTATACACTGGGTATCTAGAAGGAAAATAGAGAATGAGGCATCAAAATACTTAGGAAAAAATAATGGCTAAAATTTTTCCAGATTTGGTGAAAGACATACACAAGCAGATGAAAGAAGCTCAACAAACTCCAAAAAGAATAACAACAAAGAAAATCATGCCTAGGTCTGTCAGTCAAACTGCTGAAAATCAAACCTAAAGAGAAAAATTTGAAAATAGCCACACTCTATACAGGCAAATAATGATTCAAATAGAGTCCAATACATCAACAAAATCTGGAAGACCCTGAACATCCTTAGAAAAAAACAGCAATCCAGAATTCTGTATCTAGCAAAAACCAAAACAAAACCTTTAACAATGAAGGTGAATTAAATACATTTGCATATTAAAAAGTAGATGCCTAAGAGAATCTGTTGACAATAGGTTTGCACTTCTAAAAGTGTTAAAGAAGTCCTTTGGGTGAAAGAAAAAGATACCCAATGAAAATTCTCACCTTTATGACAGAATGAAGAGTACTATAGAAATGAAAATTTTTTCCTTTTTATTTATTTTTTTAATTATGTTAGTCACTATATAGTACATCATTAGTTTTTGATAAGGTGTTCCAAGTTTGACTGTTTATGTGTAACACCCAGTGCTCCATGCAATACATGTGCTTCTTAATACTCATCACCGGGCCAACCCATCCCCCACCCTCCACCCCTCTAAAACTGTCAGTTTGTTTCTCAGAGTCTACAGTCTGTCATGGTTCCCTTTGATTCCCCACCTTCATTTCTCCCTTCCTTCCCCTAGTGTCCTCCATGCTATTCCTTATGTTCCACAAGTAAGTGAAACCATATGATAATTATCTTTCTCTGCTTGACTTATTTCACATAGCATAATCTCCTCCAACCCCATCCATGTTGATGCAAAAGTTGGATATCCATCCTTTCTGATGGCTGAGTAATATTCCATTGTATATATGGAGCACATCATTTTTATCCATACTTCTGTTTAAGGGCATCTCAGCTCTTTTGGCTATTATGTACATTGCTGCTATGAATATTGGGGTACAGATGGCCCTTCTTTTCACTACATCTGTATCTTTGGGGTAAATACCCAGTAATGCAATTGTTGGGTCATAGGGTAGCTCTATTTTTAATTTTTTGAGGAACCTCCACACTGTTTTCCAAAGTTGCTGCACCAACTTACATTCCCACCAACAGTGTAAGAGTGTTTCCTTTTCTCCACATCCTCTCCAACATTTGATGTTTCTTGCCTTGTTAATTTTTTCCATTCCAACTGGTGTAAAGTGTTATCTCAATGTGGTTTTGATTTGAATCTCCCTGATGCCTAGTGATGATGAACATTTTTTCATGAGTCTGTTAGCCATTTGTATGTCTTCTTTAGAGAAGTGTCTGTTCATCTCTTCTGCCCATTTTTTGACATGATTATCTGTTTTTGGGGTGTGGGTTTGAGAAGTTCTTTATAGATCTTGGATATCAGGCCATTGTCTATAATGTCATTTGCAAATATCTTCTCCCACCGTGGGTTGCCTCTTTGTTTTGTTGACTGTTTCCTTTGCCGTGCAGAAGCTTTTCATCTTGATGAAGTCCCAAAAGTTCATTTTCACTTTTGTTTCCCTTGTCTTTGGAAATGTGTCTTGAAAGAAGTTGCTGTGGCTGATGTCAAAGAGGTTACTACCTATGTTCTTCTCTAGGATTTTGATGGATTCCTGCCTCACATTAAGGTCGTTCATCCATTTTAAGTTTATCTTTGTGTATGGTGTAAGAGAATGGTCGAGTTTCATTCTTCTATAAGTAGCTACCCAATTTTCCCAGCACTATTTATTGAAGAGACTTCCTTTTTTCCATTGGATATTTTTTCCTGATTGTTAAAGATTAGCTGACCATAGAGTTGAGGGTCCATTTCTGGGCTCTCTGTTCTGTTCCATTGGTCTATGTGTCTGTTTTTGTGCCAGTACCATGCTGTTTTGATGATCTCAGCTTGGTAACATGGAATGAAGTCAGGCAACATGATGAGGCCAGCTTTGGTTTTCTTTTTCAACATTCCCTTGGCAATTCGGGGTCTCTTCTGGTTCCATAAAATTTTAGGATTGTTTATTCCTGCTCTTTGAAAAATGCCAATGGTATTTTAATAGGAATGGCATTGAAAGTGTAGATTGCTCTAGGAAGCATAGACACTTAAACAATGTTTATTCTTCCAATCCATGATCATGGAATGTTCTTCCATCTTTTTGTGTCTTCCTCAATTTCTTTCATAAGTGTTCTGTAGGTTCTAGAGTACAGATCCTTTACCTTTTTGGTTGGGTTTATTCCAAGGTATCTTAAGGTTTTTGGTGCTTTTGTAAAGGAATAGATTCCCTAGTTTCTCTTTCTACAGTTACACTGTTATTGTATAGAAATGCAACTGATTGCTGTGCATTGATTTTGTATGCTGCCACATTGCTGAATTGCTATATGAGTTCTCATAATTTAGGGGTGGACTATTCTGGGTTTTCTACATAAAGTATCATGTCATCTATGAAGAGTGACTTCTTCTTTGGCAATTTGAATGCCTTTTATTTCTTTTTGTTGTCTGATTGCTGTTGCTAGGACTTCTAGTACTATGGTGAGTAATAGTGGTGAGAGTGGGCATCCCTGTCGTGTTCCTGACCTTAAGGGGAAAGCTCTCAGCTTTTCCCCACTGAGAATGATATTCACTGTGGGGTTTTCATAGATGGTTTTTATGATATTGAGGAATGTTCCCTCTATCCCTACACTCTGAAGAGTTTTAATCAGGAAAGGATGGCTGTATTTTGGAAAATGCTTTTTCTGCAGCAGTTGAGAGGATCATATGGTTTTTGTTTCTTCTTTGATTGATTTGCAAATGTTGAACCACCCTTGCATCCCGAGAATAAATCCTACCTGATTGTAATGGATAATCCTTTTAATGTACTATTGTATCCTATTAGCTAGGATCTTGTTGAGTATTTTGGCACCCATGTTCATCAGGGATATTGGTCTGAAATTCTCCTTTTTGATGGGGTCTTTACCTGGTTTGGGGATCAGGGTAATTGTGGCCATATCGAACGAGTTTGGAACTTTTCCTTCTGTTTCTATTTTTTTGAAATAGCTTCAGTAGAATGGGTATTATATCTTCCTTGAATGTTTGATAGAATTCCCCAGAGATTAATTTCCATTCCTCAATTTCTCAAACCCAGGTTTAAAAAAAAATCTAAGGAATACTTACCAAAATCGGGAAAATTAACATCTGCATAGTTATTTTTTTAACCTCTGCATAGTTATAAATCAAAATTTTTCTACTACAACCAAGTTGCATACACTTACGTCAATTGATTCCTTATATAATCTCAAACTGAGCAGGACAAAATTTAGAATAGAAAAGCTGTAAGAAATAGATTCCTAACTATAGACGTTGTAAATTTCAAACATGATGAAACTGGTGTTTCTTCTTCTTTATCCATTCTTTATCCATTCATCTATTGATGGACACTTGGGCTATTTCCATAATTTGGCTATGAAAAGTAGTGCTGCATTAAACATAGAGTTGCATATATCTTTTCCATTAGGGTTTTTGTATTCTTTGGGTAAATACCCACTAGTGGAATTACTGTATCATATGGTAGTTCTATTTTTAAGTTTTTTTGTTTGTTTGTTTGTTTGTTTTTTCCATTTTATTTATTTTTTCAGCGTAACAGTATTCATTGTTTTTGCACAACACCCAGTGCTCCATGCAAAACGTGCCCTCCCCATTACCCACCACCTGTTCCCCCAACCTCCCACCCCTGACCCTTCAAAACCCTCAGGTTGTTTTTCAGAGTCCATAGTCTCTTATGGTTCGCCTCCCCTTCCAAATTTTTTTTTTTTAATAAACATATAATGTATTTTTATCCCCAGGGGTACAGGTCTGTGAATTGCCAGGTTTACACACTTCACAGCACTCACGATAGCACATACCCTCCCCAATGTCCATAGCCCCCTCCCCCTCTCCCAATCCCACCTCCCCCCAGCAACCCCCAGTTTGTTTTGTGAGATTAAGAGTCATTTATGGTTTGTCTCCCTCCCAATCCCATCTTGTTATTTTTAAGTTTTTGAGGAACCTCCATACTACTTTTTTTTTTAAGTGTTGTACCAATTTGCATTCCCACCAACAGTACATGAGAATTTCTTTTTCTTCACATCCTTGCCAGCATGATGTTTCTTGTGTTTTTAATTTTAGCCATTTTGACAGGTGTAAGGTGATATCTCATTGTGGTTTTGGTTTGCATTTCCCTGATGATTGGTGACATGGACCATCATTTCATGTGTCTGTTGGCCATCTGGATATCTTTTTCAGAGAAATGTCTGTTCATGTCTTCTTCCCATTTTTTAATTTGATTATTTTGTTTTGGGGTTTTAGGTTGTGTAAGTTCTTTATATTTTTTGGATACTGACCCTTTACTGAATAGGTCATTTGCAAACATCTTCTCCCATTCAGTAGGTTGTTCAGTCTCCCATTTTAGTTTTGTTGATTGTTTGCTTTCTCATGCAAAAATTTAAATTTTGCTTTTAATTTTGATTTAAAATAAATCTATAAATTTATATGTCCCAATAATTTATTTTTGCTCTTATTTCCCTTGCCTTAGGAGTTATACCTAGAATGATGTTGCTACAGCTGATGGCAGAGAAATTACTATGGTCTCTTCTAGGATTTTAATCATTTCAGGCTCACATATAGATCTTTAAACTCCATTTTGAGTTTATATTTTAGTATGGTGTAAGAGAATGTGGTCCAGTTTCATTTTTTAGCATATAGTTGTCTAGTTTTCCCAGCACCATTTGTTGAAGAGACTCTCTTACCCATTGCATATTCTTGCCTCCTTTGTCAAAGATCAGTTGACCATGCTTTTATTTCTGGGCTCTTTATTCTGTTACACTGATCAATGTGTCTGTTTCTGTGCCAATTTCATACTGTTTTGATTTCTACAGCCCTGCAGTATATCTTGAAATCTGGGATTATGATACCTCCAGTTTTGTTCTTTTACAAGATTGTTTTGACTACTTTTGGTCTTTTGTAATTCCATACAAATTTTAGGATTCTTTGTTCTAGTTCTGTAAAAAAATGCTGTCAGTATTTTGATAGGGATTGCATGAAATCTGTAGACCTTTGGGTAGTTATGGACATTTTAACAATATTTGTTCTCCTAGTCCACAAGCACAGAATGTCTTTCCATTTGTTTGTGTTGTCTTCAGTTCCTTTCATTAGTGTTTTATAGTTTTCAGAGTAGAGATCTTTCACCTCATTGGTTAAGTTTATTCCTCTAGGTATTTTATTATTTTTGTGTATTGATTTTGCATTCTGTGACCTTACTGAATTCATTTATCAGTTCTGATAGTTTTTTGGTGGAGTCTTTAGGGTTTTCTATATATATCTATCATATCATCTGCAAATGGTAAAAGTTCTACTTCTTCCTTAACAATTTAGATGTCTTTTATTTCCTTTTCTTGACTGATTGCTGTGGCTAGGATTTCTGGTACTATGTTGATACAGGTGGGGAGAGTAGACATCTTTGTCTTATTCCTTTTTTTTTTAAGATTTTATTTATTTATTTGACAGACAGAGATCATATATTTGAAATAATGATTTCAAATTCCTTCTACGAGGCCCACATTATCTTAATACTAAAACAAGATAAAGAAAATACAAAAAAGAGAACTACAGGCCAATATCTCTGATGAACACAGATGCAAAATCCCCAACAAAATATTATCAAGTCCAACAGTACATTAGAAAAGTCATTCACCAGGATCAAGTGGGATTTACCCCTGGGTTGCAAGGGTGGTTCAATATTCACAAAACAATGTGAAATGATAAATAAAAACTATATGATCATTTCAACAGATATAGAAAATGCACTTGACAAAATTGAACATCCATTCAGGATTAAAAACTCTCAAAGGGCTAAGGGGGAACATACCTCAAAAAATAAGGGCCATCTATGAAAAACCCACAGCTAACACCACGCTCAATGGTGAAAAACTGAGAGCTTTCCCCCCTCGATCAGAAATAAGACAGGAGCGTCTGGGTGGCTCAGTGGATTAAAGCCCCTGCCTTCCACTCAGGTCATGATCTCAGGGTTCTGGGATCGAGCCCAGAATCAGGCTCTCTGCTCAGCAGGGAGCCTGCTTCCCCCTCTTTCTCTGCTTGCCTCTCTGCCTACTTGTGAAAAATAAATAAAACCTTTAAATATATCTGATAGATCTGTTTGGTCCATTGTGACATTCAGAGCCGTTGTCTTCTTATTGATATTCTGTTTGGGTGATCTATGCATTGAATTAAGTGGGATATAAAGACCCTTACTATTATTGTATTAATATTGATTACTTCCTTTATGTTTGTTAGTAGCTGCTTTATGTATTTGGGTGCTCCATGTTGGGTGCATAAATATTTATAATTGTCATGTCTTCTTGTTGGATTGTTTCCTTTATGATTATGTGGTATCCTTCTTTCTCTCTTGTTACAGTCTTTGTTTTTAAAGTCTGTTTTATTTTGTCCAGTGTAAGTATTGCTATCTGAGCTTTGTATTTACTTCCATTTGCATGATAAATGTTTTTCCATCCCTTCACTTCAGTCTGCAAGTGTCTTATGTATGAAATGAGTCTCTTGTAGGCAGTATATATATACATGGGTCTTGATTTTCAATCCATTCTATCACCCTGTCTTTTTTTTTTTTTTTTTTTTTTTGAAGATTTTGTCTGTTTATTTGAGGGAGAGAGAGAGTGACAGAGAACATGAGAGGGGAGAAGGTCAGATCCCGGAACTCCGGAATCATGACCTGAGCCAAAGGCACTCGCCCAACAAACTGAGCCCCCCAGGTACCCCCACCCTATGTCTTTTGATTGGACTGGTTTACATTCAGAGTAATTATTGATAGATATGTACTTACTGAGATTTTGTTACTTGTTCTATGGTTGTTTTTGTAGTTCTCTGATCCCATCTCCTCTTGCTTTCTTCTCTCACAGGTTCCTGGCTTTCTTTAATGATGTACTTAGATTCCTTTCTCTTTACTTTTTGTATGTCTATTACCATTTTTTTATTTGTAATCATCATTAGGTTTATATATAATAGCTTATTCATATAGCAGTCCATCATAAGTTCGAATGCAGTCTATAATAAGTTTGAACCCAAGAACTGAATTTTTCCTGCACTCCCCACTGCATTTTAGGAATATGGTCATACTTTATATCTTTATATTTTGTGAATCTCTTGACTGATTTTTTGAAAGATTTATTTACTATTTTAGAGAGAGAGAACACAAAAGGGGGAAAGCAGAGGGAGAGGGAAAAGAGAATACCAAGGAGACTCCATGCTAAATGTGGAGCCCAACATGGACCTCAATCCCACAACTCTGAGATCATGACCTGAGCCAAAATCAAGAGTCGGACACTTAACTTCCTGTGCCACCAAAGCTCCCCATCCCTTGGCTGATTTTTATGGATATACTTAATTTTACTGCTTTTGTTCTTCCTACTTTTCTTATTCCTTCTTATGGTCTTTTCTTTCCACTAAGAGAGTCCCCCTTAACATTTATTATTAGGCTGGCTTAGTGGTGATGAATTTCTTTAACTTCTGTTTGGAAAACTCTTTACCTCTTCTTCTATTCTGATAGCTTTTCTGGATAGAGTATTCTTGGTTGCAGGTTTTTTCTTTCAGCACTTTGAATATATCATGCCACTTTCTTCAGGCTTACAAAGTTTCTGCTGAAGTGTTAGCTGATAGCATTATGGGGTTTCCCTTGTATGTAAATGTTTTCTTTTCTCTTGGGGCTTCTAAAATTCTTTCTTTATTACTACCTTTTGCCGTTTTTGTTTGGACCTCTTTGGGTTGATTTTGTTATGGGATCTCTGCCTTCTGGACTGGATTTCTGTTTCCTTCCCCAGGTTCAAGAAGTTTTCACTATTTCTTAAAATAAACTCTGCCCCCTTTTCTCTCTCCTCTCCTTCTAGGACCCCTACAATGCAAATGTTATTACACTTAATGGTGTTGCTGAGTTCCCTTAACCTATTTTCATTCATTATTTGTCTTTTTTCTTTCTTGTATTCAACGTGATTGCCTTCTATTATTCTCTCCTCCAGGTCACTGATCTACTCTTCAGCTTCTTCTGGACTATTTATTCCCTCTAGTGTGTTTTTAATATCAGTTATTGAGTTTTTCATATTTTGTTGGTTGTCTTTTATGCTTTCTATCCTTTTATTTATTTATTTATTTTTTTTTTAGAGTCTTCCACTCCTCTCAAATCCAGTGATCTCTTTATGACCATTACTTTAAAGTCTCCATCAGGCATATTTCTTATCTCTCTTTTGTTTAGCTTTCTTGCTATAATTTTGTCCTGTTCTTCACTTGAGACATATTTCATTTTCTCCTCATTTTGTCAACTTTTCTGTTTCCTGTTTCTGTGTTAGGAAAGTCAGCTATGTCTCCTGCTCTTGAAAGTAGTGACTTTATGAAGAAGAGGTCCTATAGCACCCTTTAGAGTAATGTCCCCTGTTCACCAGAGCATGGCACTTCAGGACATCTCCTATTTATATTATATGTGCTCTACTGTTGTGGCTGAGCCATGTTTCCCTTTAGTTCCGTTGTCTGCTGTTGCTCTCTTTCCCGGTTACAGGCAGTATTTGGTCCCTGTGTTGTTAGTGGGCTAGTCTGGGCTGCCTTCAGCTTGAGTTGGGTCAGAACATGCATTTGTCAGAGCAAATGGCAGGGCAGTTTCCCAGTGTTGTTCACCTGAGAGGCTTTCATTAGTGGGTGGGGCCTATAATCAGACCCAATATCTGCCCCCAGAGCACTACTGGGGCCACAGTGAAACTGGTGTATGTGGTTTTCTTCCCATTTCCCCAGGCAGGAGTCACTTTGGAGTGGTGCTGACCCCTTTCAGGGCTGTTTGCATACTGTCACTTCTGTTGCACTGACTTAGATGGGCCTGCTGAGTGCAAGTTGGAGGGGGCAGGTCACCGGGGAACATAGGGGCTGGGCATACAGTGTTAACAAAGTTTGCACAATTCTACTATGGGAAGGGACTTGGAGCTGTTTTAGAAAACTGCCAAGGCCGGGTCGAATGGAATGGTTCTGCAGAAGCACACAGTGGCAGAGCATGATATAAACAATCTACATGGAGAGTGGTGGCACTACACTGGTTCCCACATGTGTCTGTGTATCTGAGCTGGGGGTGGGTAGAGAAAAATGGCACTGCCAGCTCTTTTGTTCTTGCAGAAGTCTTCCAACAATCCCTACCTCTCCAGCATACCCTCTGAGATTAATAAACAAAACTCTTTCCCATATACCCTGGCATCATTCATTCAAACTACTATTTTTTTAAAAGATTTTATTTATTTATTTGACAGAGAGAGACACAGCGAGAGAGGGAACACAAGCAGGGGAGCAGGAGAGGGAGGAGTAGGCTTCCCATTGAGCAGGGAGATTGATGCAGTGCTCGATCCCAGAACCCTGGGATCATGACCTGAGCCAAAGGCAGACGCTTAACAGCTGAGCCATCCAGAGGCCCCAAACTACAATTTTTGTGATGTATCTTAGAGGGCCTATTTGTTGTGCTGTCTCTTTAAGGGTAGGGACAAGGTTTTCTATCACCACTGCCCCCCACCCCCCACCCCCCACCAGTTCTCCCAGAGCCAAGTTCAGTGATTTTTAGTTTCAGGGTTTAAGCCCCACTGATTGTAAGAACTGATGAAGTTAACCCCCCTCTGGTTTTCAAAGCCTAATGTTTTGGGATTCATCTTCCCAGTGCAGCTCCCCTGTGTCGGGGTCCCTGGGGTACCTGGGGTAGAATCTGCTCATCTCCTGTCTCCATGCCTGGGCGTCCCTCCCTCCTTCAGACAGTCACTTTGGTTCCTGTCCCCATCTCTACCCTTCCTACCCTAATCAGTGTGACCTGTTCTATACATTTAGCTCTGCAGAGTCTGTTCTGCCAGTCTTCAGGCCATTTTCTGGGTTACTTAGAGTGATGTGAGTGTTATCTAGATGTACAAGGTGAGCCTAGCCTACTCTATTATCTTCCCACTGATTTATTTTTTAAATATTTTTTCATAGTCATAAGGAAAACATAATTTATTTAGTTTCCACCATGAACCAACCATTGCTTTGTATGTAATCACAGAATTTTCTTACTAAATCTTTTTTTAAACTTTATTTTATTTTGTCCATGTTCCAAGATTCATTGTTTATGCATCATACCCAGTGCTCCATGCACTATGTGCCCTCCTTAATACCCACCATCAGGCTCACCAATCCCCCTACCTCCCTCCCTTCCATAACCCTCAGTTTGTTTTATAAAAAATATATTGTTTTATAAAGTGTGAAAGCAAGGAAAACTAAACATTATATTCTTTAGGGACATATATAAATGTGATAAAAACTTTTTAAACAAGAGAATGATAAATAGAAATCATGATCATGATTACTTAGGTACAGAGGCAGGGGAATGGGATAGCAGAAAAGATCAAAAGTAGTTTAAATCTCCACAAATGGAGGACATTGGGAGATGGAGAAGAGAAGGAAGTTGAGGGAAATTGGAAGGGGAGGCGAATCATAAGAGACTATGGACTCTGAAAAACAACCTGAGGGTTTTGAATGGGCGGGGGTGGGAGGTTGGGGGAACCAGGTGGTGGGTAATAGGGAGGGCACGTATTGCATGGAGCACTGGGTGTTGTGCAAAAACAATGAATACTGTTACGCTGAAAAAATAAATAAAATGGAAAACAAACAAACAAACTGAATACTGTTATGCTGAAAAAATAATTAAATAAGAAAAAAAAGTAGTTTAAATCTAATGGTATTGTTATAGTTAAATTATTTAATTTTTAATTAGTAAATTAAAACCATGGTCTCAGTCTTCTTGGAATTTACAGTGTTGTAGATAGATAACTGAAACAAGTAAACACATATACCACATTTTAAAGCTAATGATGAGTCAAGACAGGGTGTGAGATGTGAAAAGTCAGGGAAAAGTTCCTGGAGGAGGTGATATCTAAACTGAGACCTGAAGGATGAGTAATGTAATCTTTATGCAGGGAAATGAGAGAAAATGTCAGACTTAGCAAAGCTTCCAGCCTAAGTAAAGGCAGGGGAAAGAGGAATGAGTGCTAGTGGGAACAGCTTTGGCTGGACATAAGCAAAGATCAGGTTATGAGAGATACTGAGTTAATAGTGAAATGACATGGCTTTAGCTGTCTCTCAGGTTTCAAATTTGAAGGAAAATGTGAGGAAAGAATGTACCTATTTTTTTTAAGATTTTTAAAATTTATTTTGGAGAGAGAGTGTGCAAGCATTTGGGGGGAGGGAAAGGATGAGAAGCAGACACCCCACCAAACGCAGAGCCCTAAATGGGCTTGATCCCATGATCCTGAGAACATGACCTGAGCCAAAATCAAGAGTCAGACATTTAACCAACTAAACCAACTCAAACTGAAGTTTGAGATTTTATACAAGCAAACACACACAAGTATCTTATTAAAACGTGCAAAAGTCAAGTCCTAAAACCTGGGCACCCTGAAAGAATGTTTCTATTTTACAACTGCTTGGAGAACAATGGCTTATATTTTAAATTGATACAGATGATAATTGATCTCTCAGTTTAAGCAGGAAGACTTGTATCTCCAGTTCTGTTCCAGGTATCATTCTGCCATTTTTTTTAACAATGAAAGATAAATATGTAATTCATTTATGAAATACACTGTACCAATTACCTAAGAATAATGAAACTGTAATGAGGAACAGGATATTTACCTAGTTTCAGAGTATATCCCTACAGAATTATATTTTAAGTTTTTATTTAAATTCCAGTTAACTAACATACAAGATAGTATTAGTTTCAGGTGTACAATCTAGTGATTCAGCAGTTCCATACAACACCCAGTGCTCATCACAAGTGCAGTCCTTAATCCCCATCACCTGTGCATCCCTTCCCCCCACCCACCTTCTCTCTGTGATCCATCAGTTTGTTCTCTATAATTAAGAGTTTGTTTCTTAGTTTCTCTTTTTTTCCCTTTACTCATTCATTTTGTTTCTTCAATTCCACATATGAGTGAAATCATATGGTATTTGTCATTCTCTGACTGACTTATTTTACTTAGCATAATATTCTCTAGTTCCATCCATGTCATTGCAAATGGCAAGATTTCATTCTTTTTTGTGGCTGAAACATATATATATATATATGTGTGTATATATATATATATATCACATTTTGTTTATCCACTTTTCAGCCAATGGACACTGGGACTGCTTTCATATCTTGGCAATTGTAAATAATGTTGCTATAAACATAGGGGTGCATATATCCCTTTGAATTAATGTTTTTGTATTTTGGGAGTAAATATCCATTACTGTGATTAATGGATCTTTTTATCAGTGTTCTTTCTTAAATTTTTATTTTTAATTATGTTTTTAATTTAAATTCCAATATAGTTAACATTACAGAATTGTTATTTGTTACAAAATGAAGGTAACTTTATAGTGGAAAAACCTGGCTCACACTACCTTATCAGATGATCAAAGTGGGCATTGTCAATAATGCATAAATCAAAACTGTCTGCCGCCTGATAGGCTGTACTGAGAACATAGCATCACTTCCGTAATATGGCTGCCGAAGATATATAAACTGAATCTAATCAGGAGGAAACATCAAACATACCCACATTGTGGGACATTCTTCAAAATAGCATGTAAATTTCAAAAGTCTCAAAATCATGAAAGTTCAAGGAATTACTGAGAAGTTTTTTTGGTGGGCAGAAAAGAGACAGAACAACTATATGTAACTTAATTCTGGACTAGCAACTTTTCCGAAGTTTGAGATTTTATACAAACAAACACACACAAGTATCTTTTTAAAAAGTGCAAAAGTCAAGTCCTAAACCCTGGAATGATTTAAGACTTATGTGGTTTCCATCAGCTACATGCATTGACCTCAGTGACTGAGACACTTGGTAATTTAAATACTATGGCTTATTTCTTAGGGCTTAAAAATGACCTTGAACTAACAAAGATCTCCTTTTTGGAAAAAAATGATTATTCCTATGACAGGAAAATGAAACTGTCATGGTAGACTATATATCTATAGTTATATAATTGAAACATATTTATACTTGCAGAGGAATTATTAACAGAGCTGTTTATGAAAGTTCTTTAATAGGGAGGACAGCTATTCAATGTAAATTTTGTGCCAATTTGAATGCACTCTTGTCACTCTTTAACATGGAGATTCAAGGAAATGTGCAGGTCCAGTACTCAGATGGGAGCCTGTAGTATAATGTTCTAGTTGCAGGGAGAAAACTGCAACTGAAAAGCATGAAAGCCATCATCAACAACTGCAAAGCAATAGTTCTGTTAGTTTAGGAATAGTTCTAATAGTTTAGTTCTAATAGAATATAGTTTATGTCTAACATTTCTGGAGGTACAGATTTGGTAGCTTTTATTTGGGAAAAGAAGAGACTGGGAACAGAAGCCTGAGATAAAGAAACCTAACAAGGGTAAGAGTCCTATGCATACACATGTGTGCACACACTGAGAAGGCAGAAAGGTGAAAGAAAATGGAAGACTGAGACTAAAAGGAAGACAAGAGTGAGACCCAGGAAGAGAACCAAAACAGAAACAAGAGGAGAGCTAAGGAAGGAAAAAGGATGGAGAAGAGAAGAGACTACTCAAAGTCACGAGTGGACCATGCAGAGAAACAGGAAAGGCAAATACAGAGAAATCCTGTTTAGGCCTTTCCCAGCACTCTGTAATAATGCAGTCTCTCTGCCTGCCCTCTTGAAACTTACATCTCCATGTCTTCATATTCATACTATTATATTTCATGCAGAAGGCCTTTTGGCTTTTTCAGTAAATGAAAGAAAACAGTAACCCCAGACATTAAAATGGTCATACACACAGCTAAGTTCCTGTTTTTGTGCCCTTTCCCATTCCTCTTGGGGTTTTATGAGATGTAGGAAATGGACTAAAAGCATTCTTTGTGGTTGGCCTCTGCTCTTGCTCAGTTGATTCTCACCTGTGAAAGCAGTCTGGTTAGAGAAGTAAAAGCAGCAATATTAGGTCTCATTAATGCCTCTGACTGCAGCAAATGAGAATCCATTAAGTCTGTATACTTCAGTATATAATTGTGTTCCTTGAAAGATAGCTTGCTTTCTCTTGAATCTTGACAACTACATTAACAAATCCCTGTATTTTAAAAAATGTGACTTAAGTTTGACTGTTTGTTGTAAACATACACTTAACCTACTTCCAAGCAATTTCACTCCTATTTACCCAAGAAAAACGAAAATATTTCTTCACTAAAAAGATTTGCACAAGAATGATCATAGCAGCCATATTCATAAATAATTAAAATCCCTGAATAACACCACCAGTAGGTGAATTGATAAACAAATTGTGATATATCTATTCAATGGAGTAATACTTCGCAATAAAAAAATATGAACTATTGATACATTAAGCAACATGGATGAGTTATTCAGAATTCATGGAAGCATTATTCAGAGTGAAAAAAAGGCAGATTCAAAAGTCTACCTATGATATAATTCTAGTTATTTAAAATTTTAGAAAGTATAAAAATAATCTATGATTATTTTTGAATATTTTTAATATTTTAATACTTAAATATTTAGTTTTAATATTTTAATAATCTATGATTATTCTAGGCAATCAGTGATTGCCTAGAGCCTTGGGGATGGAGAGCACAGGGGAACTTTTGTGGGTGTTGAATATGTTCTGTATCTTGATTATGATTGTTCTTACGTGGACATATTCATTTGTCAAAACTTAATGAAGTACTGGTGGGGCCTCTCTAAGTACCACTCACAAAAGTGTGGAGTTTCTCTCTGAGGAGTTTTTACCCCTCACACTTGTCCACACAGAGCCTCCTGCAATTCGTCCATTTTTTTTCTCACATTTTCCTGTTCCAGCACTGGTTCCTCTGGAGATTTCTGCTCCGTGTATATTTTTCTGGAGTTGTTGTTACCCTTTTACCATTTTATTCTCTCATTCATCTATTCTTCTCTGAACAAAATGACAAGGCAGAAAAACTCACTTCAAAGAGCAAGAGGCAGCACTGACTGCTAGGGTCCTAATCAGTATGGACATTAGTAAGATGTCAGAACTAGAGTTCAGAATGGTGATTATAAAGATGATAGCTGGGCTTCAAAAAAGCAAAGAAGATACCAGAGAATCCCTTTCTGGATAAATAAAATACCTTTCTGGAAAAATAAAGAATTAAAATCTAGCCAAGTTGAAAATAAACAACCTATTAATGAAGTAAAATAAAAAATGGAGGCTCTGAGGCACTTGGGTGGCTCAGTGGGTTAAAGCCTCTGCCTTTGGCTCAGGTCTTGATCCCAGGATACTGGTATCAAGCCCCGCATCGGGCTCTCTCCTCCGCAGGACACCTGCTTCCCCCTCTCTCTCTGCCTGCCTCTCTGCCTACTGTCTGTCAAATGAATAAAAATCTCAAAAAAAAAAAAAAAAAAGGAGGCTCTTACTGCTAGTATAAATGAGGCAGAAGAAAGAATTAGTGATATGGAAAGATCAAATGATGGGGAATAAAGAAGCTGAGAAAAAGAGATATAAACAACTACTGGATCACGAAGGGAGAATTTGAGAGAAAAGTGATGCCATAAGATGAAAGACTATTAGAATAATTGGGATCCCAGAAGAAGAAAGAAAGAGAGGGTCAGAAGGTATATTGGAGCAAATTATAGCAGAGAACTTCCCTACCCTGGGGAAGGGACTAGGCATCAAAATCCAGAAGGCACAAGGAACCCCCTTCAAAATCAATAAAAATAGGTCAATGCCCTGACATCTAATAATAAAACTTACAAATCTCACAGACAAAGAGAAAATCCTGAAAGCAGCTTGAGACAAGAGATCTTTAATCTACAATGGTAGAAATAGTAGACTGGTAGCAGACCTATCCACAGAGACCTAGCAGGCCAGAACGGACTGGCATGATATATTCAGAGCACTAAACGAGAAAAATATGCAGCCAAGAATCCTATATCCAGCTAGACTGTCACTGAAAATAGAGAAATAAAAAGCTTCCAGGACAAACAAAAACTAAAAGAATCTGCAAACACTAAACCAGCCCTATGGGAAATATTGAACGTGGTCCTTTAAGGAAAGAGAGAGCCTAAAAGTAACATACCAGGAAGGAAAAGAGACCATATGCAGTAACCATTACCTTACAGGCAATACAGTGGCACTAAATTTATACCTTTCAGTGGTTACCCTAAATGTAAATGGATTAAACGCCCCAGTCAAAAGACACAGGATATCAGAGTGGATAAAAAACAAGACCCATCAACATGCTGTCTGCAAGAAACTCATTTTAGACCCTAAGGTACTTCCAGATTTAAAGTGAGTGGGTGGAAAACTATTTACCATGCTAATGCACATCAAAAGAAAGTTGAGATGGTAATCCTTATATCAGACAAATTAGATTTCGAGCCAAAGACTATAATAAGAGATGAGGAAGGACACTATATCATATTTAAAGGGTCTGTCCAACAAAAAGATCTAACAATTTTAATTATCTATGCCCCTAACATGGAAGCAGCCAATTATATAAACTTATTAACAACAAAATCAAAGAAACACATCGACAATAATACAATGATAGTAGGGGACTTTAACAGCCTCCCTCACTGAAATGGACAGATCATCTAAACAAAAGATCAGCAAGGAAATAAAAGCTGTAAATGACACACTGGACCAGCTGGACATCACAGATACATTCAGAATGTTCCATCCCAAAACAATAGGATACACATTCTTCTCTAGTGCATATGAAACATTCTCCAGAAGAGATTAAATCTTGGGTCACAAATCAGGTCTCAAGTGGTACCAAAAGATTGGGATCATTCCCTGCATATTTTCAGACCACAATGCTTTGAAACTAGAACTCAACCACAAGAGGAAAGTTGGAACTAACTCCAATACATGAAGGCTAAAGAGCATCCTACTAAAGAATGAATGGGTCAAGCAGGAAATTAAGAAGAATTGAAAAAATTCATGGAAACAAATGAAAATACAACTGTTCAAATTCATTGGGATACAGCAAAGGCGGTCCAAAGAGGAAAGTAAATCGCAATACAAGCTTTTCTCAAGAAACAAGAAAGGTCTCAAATACATAACCTAACCCTGCACCTAAAGGAGCTGGAGAAAGAACAGCAAATAAAACCTAAACCCAGCAGGAGAAGGGAAATAATAAAGATCAGAGCAGAAATCAGTGAAATAAAAGCCAACAGAACAGGAGAACAGATCAACGAAACTAGGATCTGGTTCTTTGAAAGAATGAGTAAGATTGATAAACCCCTGGCCAGACTTATCAAAAAGAAAAGAGAAAGGACCCAAATTAATAAAACCATGAATGAAAGTAGAGAGATCACAGTCAATACCAAAGAAATACAATTATAAGAACATATTATGAGCAACTATACGCCAGCAAATTTGGCAATCTGGAAGAAATGGATGCATTCCTAGAGACGTATATACTATCAAAATTGAACTAGGAAGAAATAGAACACCTGAACAGACCCATAACCAGTCAGGAGATTGAAGCAGTCATCAAAAATCTCCCAACAAACAAGAGCCCAGGGCCAGATGCCTTCCCAAACATTTAAAGAAGAATTAATACCTATTCTCCTGAAACTGTTCCAAAAAAATAGAAAGGAAAACTTCCAATAGAAGGAAATAGAAATAGAAATAGAAGGAAAACTTCCAAACTCATTTTAGGAGGCCAGCATTACCTTGATCCCAAAACAAGACCCCATCAAAAAGGAGAACTACAGACCAATATCCCTGATGAACATGGGTGCAAAAATTCTCACCAAGGGGCGTCTGGATGGCTCAGTGGGTTAAAGCTTCTGCTTTTGGCTCAGGTCCTGGGATCGAGCCCCACATCAGGCTCTCCGCTCAGCAGGGAGTCTGCTTCCTCCTCTCTCTCTCTCTCTGCCTGCCTCTCTGCCTACTTGTGATCTCTGTCTGTCAAATAAATAAATAAATAATTTTTTTTTAAAAATTCTCACCAAGATATGGTCAATTGGATCCAACAATACATTAAAAGGATTATTCACCATGACCAAGAGGTATTTATTCTTGGGCTGCAAGGATGGTTCAACATCTGCAAATCAATCAATGCGATATCATACATTAATAAAAGAACAAGAACCATACAATACTCCCAATAGATGCTGAAAAAAACATTTGACAAAGTACAGCATCCTTTCTTGATCAAAACTCTTCATAGTGTAGGGATAAAGGGTACATACCTCAATATCATAAAATCCATCTATGAAAAACCCACAGTGACTATCATTCACAATTGGGAAAGACTGAGAACCATTCCCCTAAGGTTAGGAATACAGCAGGGCTGCCCACTATCACCACTGCTATTCCACATAGTACTAGAAGTCCTAGCCTCAACACTCAGAGAACAAAAGGAAATAAAAGGCATCTGAATTGGCAAAGATGAGGTCAAACTCTGAATCTTTGCAGATGATATGATACTTTATGTGGAAAACCCGAAAGACTCCATTCCAAAACTGCTAGAACTCATAGGAATTAAGCAAAGTGTCAGGATATAAAATCAATGCATAGAAATCAGTTGAATTTCTATACACCAATAATAAGACAGAAGAAAGAGAAATCAAGGAGTCGATCCCATTTACAACTGCACCCAAAACCATAAGATACCTAGGTATAAACTGAACCAAGGAGGCAAAGAATCTGTACTCAGAAAACTACAAAGTACTCATAAAAGAAACTGAGGAAAACACAAAGAAATGGAAAAAAGTTCCATGCTCATGGATTGGAAGAATATTGTAGAAGGAAGAATATTGCAAATATTGTGAAAATGGTTATGCTTTCCAGAGCAATCTATACTTTCAATGCCATCCCGATCAAAATACCATCAATATTTTTCAAAGAAATGGAACAAATAATCCTAAAATTTATATGGAACCAGAAAAGACCCTGAATAGCCAGAGGAATGTTGAAAAAGAAAACCAAAGTTGGCAGCATCACAGTTCCAGACTTCAAGCTCTATTACAAACTATAATCATCAAGACAGTATGGTACTGGCACAAAAACAGACACATCGATCAATGGAGCCATAATAGAGACTCCAGAAATGGACCCTCAACTCTATGGTCAACTAATCTTCGACAAAGCAGGAGAGAATGTCCAATGGAAAAAAGACAGTCTCTTCAACAACAGATGTTGGGAATATTGGATAGCCGCATGCAGGAGAATGAAACTGGACCATTCTCTTACACCATACACAAAGATAAACTCAAAATGGATGAAAGACCTTGTGAGACAGGAATCCATTATAGTCCTTGAGGAGAACACGGGCAACAACCTCTTTGACCTCAGCTGCTGCAACTTCTTCCTAGAAACATCACCAAAGGCAAGGGAAGCAAGGGCCAAAATGAACTATTGGGACTTCATTAAGATAAAAAGCTTTAGCACAGAAGAAGAAACAGTCAACAAAACCAAAAGACAACCAACAGAATGGGAGAAGGTATTTGCAAATGACATATCAGATTAAGGGCTAGTATCCATAATCTATAAAGAATTTATCAAACTCAATACCCAGAGAACAAATAATCCAATCAAGAAATGGGCAGGAGGCATAAACAGACATTTCTGCCAAGAAGACATCCAAATGGCCAACAGCCACATGAAAAAGTGCTCGATATCACTCAGCATCAGGGAAATACAAATCAAAACCACAATGAGATACCACCTCATACCAGTCAGAATGGCTAAAATTAACAAGTCAGAAAACAACAAATGTTGGTGAGGATGTGGAGAAAGGGGAACCCTCCTACACTGTTGGTGGGAATGCAAGCTGGTGGAGCCATTCTGGAAAACAGTATGGAGGTTCCTCAAAAAGTTGACAGGAGAGCTACCCTATGACCCAGCAATTGCACTACTGGGTATTTACCCTAAAGATACAAATGTAGTGATCCAAAGGGATATGTGCACCCAAATGTTTATAGCGGCAATGTCCACAATAACCCAACTATGGAAAGAGCCTTGATAGTCCATCAACAGATGAGTGGATAAAGAAGATGTGGTATATAGATATACAATGGAATACTATGCAGTCATCAAAAAGTGAAATCTTGCCATTTGCAATGACATGTATGGAACTAGGGGATATTATGCTAAATGAAATAGGTCAATCGGAGAAAGACAATTATCACATGATCTCTCCAATATGAGGAATTTGAGAAACAAGACAGAGGCTCATAGGAGGAGGAGGAGAAAATGAAATCAGAGAGGGAGACAAAGCATAAGAAACTCTTAATCTCAGGAAACAAACTGAGGGTTGCTGGAGGGGAGGGGTAGAAGAGATGGGGTGGCTGTGTGATGGACACTGGGGAGGGTCTATGCTATGGTTGAGTGCTGTGAATTGTGTAAGACTGATGAATCACAGACCTGTACCCCTGAAACAAATAATACATTATATCTTAATTTTAAAAATTATTGAAGCATATACTTAAAGTGGGTGTAGTTTGGCATAAAATTTATTTTTAAAATGTGCTTTTGCTAATGTGGCAAAATATCAAGTGCTAAGTCTGGGTAAAGAGTATAGTTCATTGTATACTAGTCTTCGGCTGTTGTGACAGCTTGACATTTTTCAGAATAAAAAATTGAGGGAAATGTGCTTTTGTGTACATGCATAAGGGTCCTTTGACTTCTGGCATTGTATGCTGAGTGAAATTTTATCTTGCCCTAGATTTAGAAGGGGAAAAAAATACTCTGTCCAAAATACAATGTTGTGAAGACACCAACTAGATTATCAAAGGGAGATAAAAGCCAGGGGGCTAATGACTACACATCTTCATATGCATTCATATTCATTCTTTTTTTCTTGATAGGAAATACATTGAGTTAATGGCTATGGATTTTTCTTTCCTCATATTTTAATTGAAAACAATTTAATTTATTTGTATGTCCTCTATGTCAAGAATATGCTCTACTAGACATCACAAAGAATACAGAGACTATAGTGTGGAATTTGCTCTCAGGAACATTATATATTATATATTATATCTAGCATAAATGTCAGCAAACTAAGATCCACAGGTAAAACCATCAGCTGTTTGTAAATAAAGTTTATTGGAATATAGCCACACCCATTCATTACATTTGGCTACTTACCCCCTGCAATGGTAGAGTTGAATAGTTGCAAGACTGTGTGATATACAAAGTATAAAATATGTATTATCTTGCCCTTTATAGAAAATGTGCACCACCCTCTGGTCTAGTAAAATAAAACGTGAATGGCAAAGCAAAGAATGCTATAAGCAAAATAAAAATCAGTGTTCTGAGAGGTCAGAGGAAAGAGATTCCTTCCTAACAGGAAGGCTGGAGAAGGCCTCATTGAGGAAGTGGTGTTGAAAACCAAACCTACGTAGGAATTAGGCAGGTGGGAACGGAGTGGCAAATGGCTGGAACAGAAGGCATGGAAGGAAATCTTTCCATGTGCTCTTGAAAATCACCAAGTAGAGGGGGAAGAAAGCTAATTCAACAACCTGAGACCCACTTGTCAACATATCATAAAATATCAAGAGCTGTGAAGAACTTTAAAGATTCTGTCATACAACCATATCAAATTTCAGGTGAGGGAACACATTCAGAGTCTTAAATAACTCTTGCAAGGCCTCATGCAAAGTTAGTGGGGAAGCAGTACTAAACCCATTGCTTTTCCCTCCAAACCTTGTACCACACTGAGACACTTTAGCATTTCCTGAAGTGCCTCCTAGAGAGGCTCTGTGGGAATACAGGCAGACTCTCCAGAAGACTTTTTTCATATCACACATATTCTCCCTTCCTTTGAGATTTAGTGCATGCAGTGAGAAATATATGGGGATATTGTTCCCCAAATCAAAGAGGAAGACTGAAACACTTTTTAATTTTATTTTTTTTAACACCACTGGTCAAAATACTTTATTTTTTTAACATCTTAATTTTATTTTTTTTCATGTTCCAAGATTAATTGTTTATGCACCACACCCAGTGCTCCATGCAATATGTGCCTTCCTTGAGGAGAAGGGAGTTGAGAGAAATTGGAAAGGGAGATGAACCACGAGAGACTATGGACTCTGAAAAACAACCTGAAGGTTTTGAAGGGGCGGGGGGTGGGAGGTTGAGGAACCAGGTGGTGAGTAATAGGGAGGGCACGTATTGCATGGAGCACTGGGTGTGGTGCAAAAACAATGAATACTGTTACGCTGAAAATAAATAAAAATAAATAAATAAATAATAAAAAATAAATTATGTGCCCTCCTTAATACCCACCACTGGGCTCACCCATCCCCCCACCTCTCTCCCCTTCATAGCCCTCAGTTTGTTTCCCAGAATCTACAGTCTCTCACCTTTCGTCTCCCCGTCTGATTTACCACAATTCACTTTTCCTTTCCTGAAACATTTTTTAAAAATTGTATGTTTTATGTAAAGTTTAATAGATTTGATAGGTATTTTTAGAAAAATGAGTAAATGGCATGATTTTGAAAATTTACTATTGCCTATCATTAACTTGGGAAGGTCGCCTTCTTTGTTGATTCACATTACCTGTCTTGAGACTAGCACTTTCATATTTTTATGACAGTTTAATTCCTGCATGTGTTTTTGTCCAAGCTGCCAAAAACTAAGCTATCATGTATAAGACACTAGTATCATCAGGCTTTATTGTATCATGTCATTAGGCACTGTTCTTTCCCCAAAATAAGAGAAGTCACAGCTCGTGGGCTTCTGTCCCACTTACCAGCCCTTTCTGACACAACCAGGCATCTTAAAGAGAGCTATATGCCTTCACTCTTTTCATTTCAGCACTACACGTTCACTTTCTATCCACCATACTTGGGCTTTTCTTCCCACCGTCTACTTAATGCTTTCACCAAGATCACAGTGACTTCCAGGTTGAAACTCTTTCCTCCTTTGGTTTATATTAAGTCCTCCTCTGGACTGTCCTCCCAGTGGGCCATTTTACAAATGTTGATGTTTCCTAGGATTCCTTTTTGAGTTTTTCTTCTCCTCCCTGTCAAGTTGTATAATCTTCATGAACAGTTTTATGTTTATGGCTTCAACTGTTATCAAGACCCTAGTGATCCTAAATCAGCATCTCCATACCCAGTATCCAAAACTTAGCATGTCTGAAACTGGGACTGTCCTCCTCCCTTCTTCTCTGTTCCCTATCCTGGTAAATAACTCTTTCTTCCCCATTACCCAGATATGCAATTTAATTGGATTATTCTTCAATCCCCATCATCTCTCAATTGTAACAATGCAGTAGCCTCCTTCTCTGCCTTTAGTTTTAACTTCTGTAACAGCCTACACATTGTGACAAGTCCTCTTTCTGAAATGAATCCTTCGCTGGCTAACCCATCACCTTCTAGATTAAGAGGTAAATTCCTTAATGAAGTGCATGAGGCCTCTGTAATCTAACAATCTGATTTCCCGCTGCTCTGGCTATCCTGCAACCTGCAGCTCCCTGAATGTCCACACACTCTGATGCCTTCTTTCATGTTGTTTACTTTGGTGCACTCTGCTGCCCCATACTACCACCACCTCACCAAGTGAAGTTCATCCCTTGATGGGGATGCTCAGGAGGTGCCTCCTTTGGGCAGTGTTCCTTGCACCAGTCCTCAGTGCCGTGAGTTTATTTCTAGGGTTGTTGCACTTATCACATGGAATTCTAATTCTGGTGTACTTACTCATCTGGGAACTCTTGAGAGCGGAACTGTGTCTTCGTGATCTTCACCCATTGAGCTCACCACAGAGCCAAGGAAGTATTTGGGTTTTTGTGGTTTTTTTTTAAGATTTTATTTATTTATTTGACAGTGAGAGAGAGAGATCACAAGTAGGCAGAGAGGCAGGCAGAGAGAAAGAGAGAGGGAAGCAGGCTCCTCGCCAAGCAGAGAGCAGAGAGCCCGATGTGGGACTCGATCCCAGGACCCTGAGATCATGACCTGAGCCGAAGGCAGCGGCTTAACCCACTGAGCCACCCAGACGCCCCCAAGGAAGTATTTGAAAAATATTTTCAAATACTAGTAGTATTTGAAAAATATTTGATAAGTGAATGAAAGAAATTGTTGTATGCTAATGTGTTTTATGGATCAGAGAATTATAGTTATTTCAAATATAGGTGAAATGTGGATGGCATATATTTCCTTTCTCATATGAATTCATCTACTTCATGATTTACATATAAGTGCTTCCTTAAACTGAAGGAGTTCCTCCACAATGTTAATGTCCTTTCTGTAATGTAGATAAGCATGGCTCAATGATTATCCATAACCTGTCTCTCCTCACAAATTTCCACTTAAACCTTTCTGAAGAGATTAAAGCAAAATTCAATTCTCATTTCTATGTATGCAAAATGTAGAAATACCTATGAGAAAGTAATATGTATGTATATTTTCCTAAAGTTTTACTTTGAATCGTTCAGAGGTACTTGCTTATAGCTTTTGCTAAATATGAAGCATCATCTTTCGAGTAGCTGTCGCAAAGGGAAACAATGTTTAAATGATTAACATTGGATGAAGCTTGCATTTTGATTTACCTAATCATGATCACATGTAAAGACTCTGGAAAGTGGTAATAAAAATTCCTCACACTTGTTTAGTGCTTTCTAATTTCCAAGCACTTTCACGTGTCCTCTTGATTAACCCTCACTACAGTACAGTCAAGTAGTTAAAGGCTCAGGCTCAGCAGGGGGACCACCTGGATTGAGATCCTGACTCTGCGGTAATTTAACCTCTCTAAACCCTAGTTCTCCTTTCTGAAAATAGGAATAGTAGTACTGCTCTGTGGGAGTATTATGTGGGTCAAGTGTGCGGATCTGGGTGAAGTTGTCAACACAGGATCTTACACTGCTAATGTAAGCTGTTACTAGCCCTACTGCCTCTTCCACCACTACTATTACTGCTACAAGAAAAATCCCTGTAAAGTGACAGTGGGTATTACTCTCTGGAAAAATTGGAGGCCTTAAGAAGCAATTAAGCACTTGTACAATGCCCTTCCACTATGGTGGTTTCAGAGAAGTTTGAGTAGGAGGAAACTGGGACTTCCCCTACCACCTTCCCCTAGTAACATGCCCCACTACCCTCCTTTGGAGGCCATTTGGGGAAAAGTAACATACTACCTCTACCCGCTCCAAACCAGTGTGGTATCAGTGGAGAAACTATGTGAGGAACCTGAACTCCTACTGTCACCAAACTAGAATGGGACACCCTCCCTTCCCCCTGAGGGTGTCAGTGAAGGCCAAGTGGGCAACCTGGACTTCATCCCTACCTAAAAGTAACAAGGTGTCGCCCCTACCCCCCATCAGTGTGGTATCAGGGGAGGTATTCTAAAATGCAAGATTTAGGTAAGATCCAGTGTTCTTATAACCTATAATCCAAATGTCTAAGATACAATTAAAAATTAGTCATCATACCAAGAGCTAGGAAAATTTATACCTGAATGAGAAAAGAAAGCCAAATAGAAATGCTGTGATTATCTCACAGGATTTTAAAGCAGCTATCACAAAAATGCTTTTACAAATGTGCTTTAAAAATAACAAGAGAGAAAGTCTCAGCAAAGAAATAGAAGATACAAAGATAAATCAAATGAAAATATTACAACTGACAATTATAAATCTATGAAAGTGTGGGCACGCACACACACACACACACACACACACACACCCCTCCCCTACACACACTGCTTACCCCTAACCCATTAGTCCCAGTTGCTTCTGTTTTACAAATGGCATGGTTTGAATTTCCAAAAGAGAATGAAAGCTATTATGGTAAGATGTATCCCAGTGTGTGTTCCTTGGTTGGCTATGTGCATTCAGAGAATTCAGACTTAAGTCTGGTGTGTGAGAGGCATAGAAAGCAGGCATATCACCTTTATACAAAAGTAGGAGGAACAGATAATTTTTAGAGTGATAGAATTAGGACTGATAAAGATCCCAGTGGTCTGGTGTTCAGTTTGAAAAAAATTAGCTCCAGAATATAAGGTGTGGTAATAACTTAGCTTCTCTGTTTCATCAGTGTAAAAGGCTCAAGGTTAGAGGAAAGACCTATAGGTTTTAGATGACTGTGAACTTAGTATCTCAGGGGTGTTGCATGACTTCTGAAAAAACCTCTGATAGCATGTAGTTGAATAGTGTTTTAGAAAAAGAGTATGATAGTCCCTCTCAGAACAGAGAGTAACCAGATAGGTAAAGAAGTATAAACCATGCCTGTAAGAAACAAATGAAGAAACTGGGACTCAGTATTCATAAGACCTGTTTTGAAATTTCTGAGTGGTTTTCCTGGGAAAAGGGAAGCACTCCTTATTGCCACAGAGGAATGAAGAGACCAATGACCAATGAGTTGGTGAGGAACTAAGAGGCTGGGGGAAAGGACAGACATTGCCTTAAACAAAATAATTAGAACTATCTAAAATTGGAAAGCCCTGCCTCAGTGAGCACCCTCTGGCTGGGGATGTCAGACTCTTAATCTCACAAAACAAACTGGGGGTTGCTGGGGGAGGTGGGGTTGGGAGAGGAGGAGGGGTGTTATGGACATTGGGGAGGGTATGTGCTATGGTGAATGCTGTGAAGTGAGTAAACCTGGTGAATCACAGACCTGTACCCCTGGGGATAAAAATACATTATATGTTTATAAGAAAGAAATAAAAAACATAGAGAGAATTGTAAAAAATAGAAAAGAAAAGAAAGAAATCCCTCTATTGTTTAAGAAGATGGACCAGATACTGACCTAACTATGGAGCTGTCCAATGCTGAGAGTTTCTAATTCTCTATTCTTCCAGTTCCTCCCTCTAGCATTATTATTATATTATCTCTTAAGTGCTGGTATCATTATTTTAACTCTGTTTTCCCTAGTTAACTGTTTTCTCACTGGCATCAGTATGCCTGCTTCCGTCTCCTTTTTCATTGATTTTGTTATTTCCTGGTTCTTGTTTGTATTCCAGATAGATGACTTTACTTAGATAACTTCATGATCATAAGTGCTACAGAATCATAGAATCTGGGGATTAAAGGAGGCCTTAGAGATTAACCAGTCTAACCTCGTACCAGGAAGATACAATGATGTTGAATGTGATAAATTACTAAACATAGACTCCAGTGTCTGATTTGAGAAACTATTCCATCATTTACTGACTTCACAATCTTATGCAAGTTGCTTAACCTCTCTGAGCTTCTGTTTTCTCGTTTGCATCAAGGGAGAATAATAGATATGTTAGAGGGTTGCTGTAAACATTTAATGAGAAAAATGCATATAAAAACACTTCATTCACCCAGTAGACTCTCAGTATATATTAGTGAAAGCTGAATTCCCTGATTTTATAGACGACGAACTGGAGACACACAGATCATGCTGGTATTAGTGGGTAGGCTAGACTGAGACTCAGTCCTCTTGGATCCCAGCAAAGTACACTCAGCCTACCAAAGCTGCTTTGTCAATGCCTCTAGAAGCTACTCATTCTTTCATTCCACAAATACTTAGGAGTACAAACTAGACCATAGGCACCGGAAGTATAGAAGCAAATATATATAGAAGCAAGTATAGTAGCTCACAGTCTAGTAGGAAGGACAGCTAAGAGACATTTAAATTGCATGTGGTTAGTGTAATAAAGCAGAGCATTCCCAGGGGCTCAGTTGAGGCATAAAACTTATGTTGTGGGTGGGGAAGACAGAATATGTATCACATAGACTGCAGCGACTAAAGGAGGAATAAAAGGTGATGAAGAAGTAGGATATTGTGTGGGCAAGAAGTAACCTGAAAGACTCCTTTGTTCCTTTCACTCACAAATTTACCCAACGTGACAATACACTATATATTTTTTTTAAAGTGCTGGTTTTATTGATACATGGACCTTCTGAATGAGTCACAGTCATGGCATGGTCTTTTTCATTGGATATCGATATCTACATGTAATCAACAATTATTTTTTGAGCACCTGTACTACATAGTCAATGTTGTTTTAGGATCAGGTGGGTTAAAGCGTCTGCCTTCAGCTCAGGTCATGGTCCCAGGGTCCTGGGATCGAGCCCCGCATCGGGCTGTCTGCTTAGCAGGGAGCCTGCTTCCTCCTCTCTCTCTCTCTCTGCCTGCCTCTCTGCCTACTTGTGATGTCTGTCAAATAAATAAATCTTAAAAAAAAAAAAAAAACAGAGAAGTGAACAAAACAAAGTCTTGCCCTTATAGAGCTTATATTCTAGTTGGGGGAAAGAGGAAATGCATTTTAGGAGATGACCATTGCAGTGGAACAAAAAGCTGAGTAAACAGTAAAGAGAAAGTGGTTTGGGGGAAAAGAATGTTATTTTAAAAAGGTAGTCTACAAAGGCTTAAGGATAGGGTAGCATTTGAATAGAGACAAGAGACTTTATGTACTTTATGAATTTAGAGAAGTAACTGAGGCAATAGATCAAGAAAGGCCTTATTCACAAAACATTTAGGAGCAAATAATCTCATTAATTCAGGTCAAAAAGGAAAAAAAATCAATTTGTTAAAAGGCCAGCTGTCGTGAAAAAGAAAGATATCGTCTTAAAACTTAAAAGGAAGCACACTGTTCACTTTGCATTTCTAGGTTTTTACCTTCCTTTGGGGGTAACCAAGGAGAGAGATCTTGTATGAGCTCTGGGGTTAATCTGGGTCTTCATTGAAGCTGTGAAAAGTTATTTTCTTTTTGCCCCTCTTGATACTATTTCTGTCCTCCCTTCAGGAAAGGAGAGTGACTCTTTTCCTCATCTCAACTTTGGAACAATATTTGCACAGAAATGTTCCAGTGACCATGAGCAGAGCTAACATAGCAACGGTGGAAATGTTGCTTTTCATTATTATATTATTGCCTCATGTTTAAAGCAAGTATTTACAGTCTTCTTTTAACATACGTCTTCATAATATAGTCTCCTAGACAGGGAAGAACAAAAATCTGTGGTTGGAGACATTGGACTGTGACCTACCTTTAGGTGAAACAATAAATCTTATTACCTTGTAAAAAAAAAAAAAAAAAAAAAAAGAAAGGCCTTATTGGCCATTATAAGGTTTTAGGCTTTTAGTTTACAAGAGGTAAGAATCCAGGGAATGTTGGGACATCTGGGTGGCTCAGTTGGTTAAGCTGCTGCTTTCAGCTCAGGTCATGATCCCAGAGTCCTGGGATTGAGTCCCAGATGGGGCTCCTTGCTCAGTGGGGAGCCTGCTTCTCTCTCTGCCTGCTTGTGCACATGCTCTCGCTCTCTCTCTCTCTCCCTCTCTCTGACAAATAAATAAATAAAATCTTTAAAAAACAAGAAGAATCCAGGAAATGTTTGGAGCAGAAGAATGATATGATTCAACATTTAAAACCAAGACATTTCCAAGCATCATGACCACTAAGGCATGTCCTCTAAAGTTTGTTAAAACTATATTATTTAGGGGGTGCTTAGGTAACTCAGTGGGTTAAGGCCTCTGCCCTCAGTTCAGGTCATGGTCTCAGGGTCCTGGGATGGAGCCCTGCATTGGGGCTCTCTGATCAGTGGGGAGCCTGCTTCTCCTTCTCTCTGCCTGCCTCTCTGCCTACTTGTGACCTCTCTCTGTCAAAATAAATAAAATCTTTAAAAAAAACTATATTATTTAGGACTTTGCATAAAATATGTAAATAGACTAGAAGTTATAAATATTAAAAAGGGAAATAATATTTGGGATAAAATTTAACATTCTCTTTAATATAGTCATAATATTATTTGTGGAATTAAAAAAAAAAGATGTTGAAAATTATTAGCCATTCCTATTTGATTTTATACTTTGAAGCCAAGTAAATCATCAGGGTAAACATCTTTCACTAGTTCTGTTTTTATGCTTAAAAACATAAGCACAGATATTTTATAAAAATCAATAGGGAAAAAACTGTTATATGTCTAATGACAGTAACTAAAGGAAATAAGATAGTGCCAACAGTATAGAGACCTCTTCTGCTGTTGGAACCCTTTCACATTTTTTGCCCTTTTTTCCTTACTCTGACACTGTCTTGAGAGGACTTTCTTCTTTTTTTTTAAAGTTTTTGTTTAAATTACAGTTAATATACAATGTGTTAATAGTTCCGGGTGTACAATATAGTGACTCAGCACTACCGTACAACACCTGGTACCCATCATAGCAAGTGACCTCCTTATTCCCCATCACTGATTTCACCCAGCCGCACCCACCTCCAGTCTGAACACCAGTTTATTCTCTATACTTAAAATTCTATTTCTTTGTTTGCCTCCCTCTCTGTTCTTTTTTCCCCTTAGCTTATTTGTTTTGTTCCTTAAATTCCATTTATGAATGAAATCAAGTGGCATTTCTCTGACTTATTGTACTTAGCATTATACCCTCTTGATCCATTCCTATCGTTGTAAATGGCAAGATTTCATTCTTTTAATGCTGAGTAATATTCCATTGTATAAATATATATATACCTCATCTTTATCCATTCATCAGTTGATGGGCACTTGGGATGTGTCCATAATTTGGCTATTTTACATCGGGGTGCATGTATCCCTTTGAATTAGTATTTTGTATTCTTTGGGTAAATACCTCATAGTACAATTGCTAGGTCAAAAGGTAGTTTCTTTAACTTCTTGAGGAAATTCCATACTGTTTTTCAGATTGGCTGTACCAATTTGCATTCCCACCAACAGTGTAAGAGGGTTCTCCTTTTTCTACGTCCTCACTAACATCTATTGTTTCTTGTGTTGTTGATTTTAGCCATTCTGACAGGTGTGAGGTGATAGCTCATTGTAGTTTTAATTTGCATTTCCCTGATGCTGAGTAATGTAGAACATCTTTCCATGTCTGTTGGCCATCTGTATGTCCTCTTTGGAGCAATGTCTGTTCATGTCTTCTGCCCATTTTTTAATTGTTTTGGTTTTTGGTGTTTTGTAAGTTCTTTATATTTTTGGATACTAACCCTTTATTGAATATGTCATTTGCAAATATCTTCTCCCATTCTGTAAGTTGCCTTTTAGTTTTGTTGATTGCTTCCTTTTCCTGTGCAGAGCTTTTTATTTTGATGAAGTCATAATAGTTTATTTTTGCTTTTTACCTCCTAGCCTCAGGAGACATATCTAGAAAGAAGTTGCTATGGCTCATGTCAAAGAGGTTACTGCCTATGTTGTCCTCTAGAATTTTATGGTTTCAGGTCTCACATTTAGGTCATTAGCCATTTCAAATTTATTTTTGTGTCTGATGTAAGAAAGTGGTCCAGTTTCATTCTTTTGCATTGTTCTCGTTTTCCCAACATCATTTGCTAAAGAGACTGTCTTTTTTCATTGGATAATCTTTCCTACTCAGTTGAAGAATAATTGACCATATAGTTGTGGATTCATTTCTGGGATTTCTATGTTAATGCATTGATCTGTATGCCTATTTTTGTGCCAGTACTGTACTGTCTTGATCAATGTGGTTTTGTAATATAACTTGAAGCCAAAATTGTGATGCCTTCAGCTTTGCTTTGCTTTTCCACAGTTGCTTTGGCTTTTCAGGGTCTTTTATTCTAGGATTGTTTAGGATTTCGGAATTGTTCCAGCTCTATGAAAAAATGCTTTGGTATTTTAATAGGGATCGCATTAAATGTGTAGATTGTTTGGGTAGCAAAGAACAATATTTGTTCTTCCAATCCATGAGCATGGAATGTTTTCCCATTTTTTTGTGTCATCTTAATTTCTTTTGTCAGTGTTTATAGTTTTCAGAGTACAGGTCTTTAGGACCTCCTTGACTAGGTCTAATCCTGGGTATGTTACTAGTTTTGGTGCAGTTGTGAATGGATTGATTCCTTAATTTCTCTTTCTGCTGCTTCATTGTTGGTATATAGAAATGCAAGATTTCTGTACTTTGATTTTGTATCATGTGACTTTACTGAATTTGTGAGTCAATTCTAGCAGTTTTTTTTTTTTTTTTGGTGGAGTCTTTCAGGATTTCTATATAGAGTAGCATATCTCTGCAAATAGTGAAAGTTTTACTTCTTCCTTGCCAATTTAGATGCCTTTTATTTCACTTCATTTTCTTTTTTTTTTAATATTTTATTTATTTATTTGACAGAGAGAGATCACAAGTAGATAGAGAGGCAGGCAGAGAGAGAGAGAGGGAAGCAGGCTCCCCGCTGAGCAGAGAGCCCGATGCGGGACTCGATCCCAGGACCCCAAGATCATGACCCGAGCTGAAGGCAGCGGCTTAACCCACTGAGCCACCCAGGCGCCCTCACTTCATTTTCTGATTGCTGTGTCTAGGACCTCCAGTACTAGTTAAATAACAGTGGTGATGGTGGACATCCCTGTCTTGTTCCTGACCATAGAGGCAAAGCTCTCAGTTTTTCCTCATTGAGGAGGATATTAGCTGTGGATTTTTCATGTAAGGCCTTTATTATGTTGAAGTATGTTGAGGTATTCTCTCTAAACCTACTTTGTTGAGGACTTTTTATCATAAGTGGATGTTGTATTTTGTCAGATGCTTTCTCTGCATCGTATGAAGTGATCATGAGGTTCTTATCCTTTCTTTTATTAATGTGGTGTGTCATGTTGATTGATTGGTCAGTATTGAATAATAAGTCCCCCTTGATCATGGTGAATGAGTCTTTTACTGTATTAATGGATTCAGTTTGCTAGTATTTTAGTGAGGATTTTTGCATCCATGTTCATCAGGGATGTTGGCTTTTAGTTCTTTTTTTTTTAGTGGAGTCTTTACCTGGTTTGTATCAGGGTAATGCTGGCCTTATAGAATGAATTTGGAAGTTTTCCATCCTTTTCTATTTTTTTGGAGTAGTTTGAGAAGAATGGATATGAATTCTTCCTTAAGTGTTTGGTAGAATTCACCTGTGAAGCCATCTGGTCCTAGACTTTTCTTTATTGGGAGCTTTTATACATTTCTTTCAGGTTGTCAAAATTTGTTGGCATATAGTTAGTTCTTCATAATATTCTCTTATAATTGTTTATATTTCTGTGGTGTTGGTTGTTATTTCTCCTTTCTCCATTGTGACTATATTTATTTGGGTCCTTTCTCTTTTCTTTTTGATAAGTCTGGCTAGAGGTTTATCATTTTTATTAATTTTTCAAAGAACCTCTCCTACTTTCATTGATTTGTTCTATTATTTTTTGTTTTTGTTGTTTTTAGTTTCTTTTTCATTTGTTACTGCTCTGATCTTTATTATTTCCTTCCTTCTACTGGCTTTAGGCTTCATTTGTTGTTCTTTTCCTAGTTCCTTTAAGTATAAGGTTTGGGGGGGGGGGCCTGGGTGGCTCAGTCCTTAAGCATATGCCTTTGGCTCAGGTCATGATCCCAGGGTCCTGGGATTGAGACCCACATCAGGCTCCCTGCTCAGTGGGAAGTCTGCTTCTCCCTCTCCGCCCCCCTGCTTGTGTTCCCCCTGTCACTGTTTCTCTCTCTCTCTGTCAAATAAATAAATAAAATCTTAAAAAAAAAAAAAGTATAAGGTTAGGTTGTTTATTTGAGATTTTTCTTGGTTCTTGAGTTAAGCCTTTATTTCTAAACAATCTCCTAGTGGTTCTCAGCGAACTTAATTCATATACTGACCATTGTGAACAAATACACTACACAATTTAAAAATACATAAACCCAACTTACAATACTAAAAATCAGTTGGATAGAATTACCACTGGATTACCAAGTTAATTTTCTCTCTCATGGAATCACGTTACAGAAGGATGGATTTGTACTACTAAGAAAAGCATCCTCCTGTATTTTGAAAAAGAATGTAGAAAGTTTTTGGAACAATTTTGGTAGTATAAGATAGTGGTGGATAAAGAATGTGAATTTGCCTTTTAAAAGTGATAATGACTTTTAATTTAATTTTGCTAAAACTCTTTGCCTCAGGGCTTGGTCCTAAAAATATTGAATTTCTCCTTGGAGCAGGTTTAGAGAAGCAGCACAGTACTTATTCTAACCCTGATGGTTTCTTTATCCTCAGGAAAGTCTCCTCCTCTGGACCATGGTTTCCTCAAATATAAAGTGAAAGAAAAAAATTGATTGTGAGGTTCTTTCTAGATCTAAAACTATATGAAATATCTGCAGACTTTACAAAGGTCAAATATATTTTGAGAGGAAGGGGACATTTTGTAGTAAGAATATGTACATGAAATCAATTTTTAATTTGCAACTATAAGATAATGACTACACCAGTGTATTTTGAAGAAATATACTAAAGGAAATACCTTTTATCCATTGGAGAAAGTTGTGGTTTTAGATTTCTGCCTCAGAAGTGACAGATTTAGAAGAGCCAAAAGGTACATAGCTCTGTTTTTTCCCAGGCCAGACCTGGTGCATACCAGCAGGTGGTAGTTACAAGCACTGCTGCATGCTGGGAAGGTAACCTTCCCCTGCCCTTCACAGACCACCCACCCCAGGATGGAATGTGTTCCAGATTCAGGTAAGCCAGGTGTGCAGTAGATCAGGGCAGTGAGCAGGGGGGTGGGGAAGATTTTGCTAGCACACCTTTCCTAAAGAACAGGGTCCTCAACCTGCAGTGTGCTCTTGGCCAAACAACTGTGCTGGAAATTAGTTCAGACTCCAGTGTTGGTCTATAAACATGTATGAGAACTCGAGGTGTGCCTTTCATCTACTAAGTGTCCCAAAGAGCAGGCTGCTAATGAATTATTTTACCTCTGGCAAGTAATGATGATATCCAAGTAGACAAAAGACAACAGTATAGAGAATTGCTCTGAATACATTATCCTTGCAGTATAGACACCTTCTGCAAGTTTCTTTTTATCAAATCTCATTTTTAAAGAAGAGAAAGAATCTTTTGTCTCACTAAAGATAAGCCCCTCCTTACCTTAATTTAGGCAATTTTGAAATTCTTTCCTTGAGAACTTGTTTGGAGGTCCTGGCTGGGGAGCGCAGCTGCTCTATACCCTTGACAGAAGAATGATCCTCCTCTATGGGGAAGGTGGTCCTCTTCCACTGAGCAAGCAGCTTCGGGACAGTTGCACATGGACCAGTGAGGGAGGAAGGGGACACCCACCTAGCCAGCCAGACCAGCCAGATCAACCCTGGAGATCAGTGGGGTGGCACATGTCACAGCCAGATCACCCTCACATCCTGAAATTCTTTCCTATGGGTGCTTGGGTGGTTCAGTTGGTTAAGTGTCTGCCTTTGGCTCAGGTCATGATCCCAGGATCTTGGAATCGAGTCCCGTATCAGGCTCCCAGCTGCACGGGGAGCCTGCTTCTCCCTGTGCCTCTGCCTCCCTCCCCCCACCCCCGTCTCTCATGAGTAAATAAATAAAATCTTTAAAAAAAAAAATTCTTTCATAGATGAAACATTGGTTTCTTATTAAAGCATTTCTGTTAAATTATTTAAAACCAGCAAAAGAAAAATCTATATAGAAAGATAAGGAAATTTTCTGTGACCATTTGAATAAAATGTTCTGATAAGGCACAAAAAAGACTTCACTAAAGATTTCAGGCAAAAGAAAACTCTGTTCTCAGCAGTGAAGGGATCAGTACTAAATGAAAAAAACACAGATGTACATGCACAGAATTCTATGGAAAAATATGGTGAGGGACTGAACTGAATGTCAGACTAACTTAGACTGTTGGAAACTAGAAAATTATGGGGAGAAAGTAAAATACTGTTCAGTACAGTGAGGGCCTTTAGACCTAGGTCTAAAATCCCAGGATTCAGTGCAGCAAGCCTAATAAGGGAAGCCTGGCTCCTACAGGCCACAAGCGTTCATCTAACTGCCAGATTGTTAGAGAAGTTTTTCAATTTGTGTTTATGAGAAACTGCCAAATGTTGTTTCTAAAATTAAGTAGAAAGCCCCAATGAAATAGAAAATCAAAAGTTGTCAGCAGTGGACAAAGAATATAAGAATATCATAAAAATATACCTGATTTACATTACACTGAGCTTATTTTCTTGGGGCCAATGAAGAAGTGACATTTGATGCTCAAACCACATTGACAGTTTCTGAATAATGAGATTAGTACATTTAACCCAGAATTATCCCATCAACCCTTAAGTATATTTTCTTGCCCTTTGGCCAAAATGAAGGTCTAAAAGAATTTTTCTTCTTCCTCTTTTTTTGTTTTAATGGAAGAGATATCAGAAAAACAATGTTCGGCCCATGACCAATTTTCACTTCTCTCCACCGAAGACAGAGTTTCTACACATTCCTCAGTAAAAGAGATACCCAATGAGAGGAAATCTTTGGGGGGTAAGAGAAAGCACATGGGCTTTAAAGTCTCATAAATTCAGGTTCAAGTCCCAGACCTTCCATTAACTAGCATGTTCTTGATATCTCTGAACTTGAATTATTTATTTGTAAAAATTAAATGTGATGATATAAGAAAAATGCTTAAGCATTTTTGGCTTAGTAGAAAAACCTCATAGATGTTAATTTACATCCTTCCTTCTCTTATCCCCTCCCAGTGAGTGTGACTCATAATTTAGCCCCCCTTTTGGGGGTTATCTTTAGGTTGTCATTTTGAGCATAAGTAGTTAGTTATATGTAGTAAGTAATAATATCAGAAGAAGTAAAGATGAGCAAGTCTTACTAATAACTGCGTCTCACATTAAATTGCCTTTTTGCACTCATATATGTCCTTTTTTGTGTTTCCAGAACTGGTGTCACATTTTGCTCCTACCTGCTTTTAAAATGGTCACCACTTTTCTCTTTTATATTGTTCTTTCTGTTCTTCTATAAACCATAAAACCACAGTTTGTTACAGTTTTTTTTGTAAAATCAAAGTCTGTAGGCTCTGAATGACCCTTAAGGTCAACAGAGCATCACTCTGATCCCTTGACCATTTATGTAGTAGATATGCAAATGCCAGATAAGCAAGTGATTAAATAAATGACATTAATTTTGGTATTTCAGATTTTTTACATTTTTCCTTAATTCTCAACTATATTCTTTAAAGATGCAGTAGTGGATAAAGTACTTCTGATTAAGTGAAAGATTGCCAAATACACATGCATAGTGTTTTATTTGAAATACTTGAAGGAAATCAGTACAGGTTTCTTGAAAAGAAAGGATTATGAAAATTTGTGATGATGAAGAACCCTGACATTACCAGAAATGTATTTCTCATATTCTCTCTGTAGTGTATAAAAGAAAAAGTTGTGTTTTTGGTGGATTTATTGAGTTAATTTTAAAATGTGGCCAATCCGAACACACAAGTTACATTTCCTCTGCCAGGGGGCCCCACTAATTTTACAGTAGATAGATACAGGCCTGAATCCTCAAAAACAGAGAGAATGGGAAGAAAAGGAAAGCAAATCTGTTTTAATTTGGAAAGGAGATAGTTGAAATATGGTTACCTAAAAGCTAAACCTAAATTAGCAGGAAGAAAAACGCCAGAAGAAAATTTGTTCCGTAGAACCCCAAAAGGCTCAAGAATTAGAGTCACCAGGATTCTCAGAAAATGAGGTTGAAAGTGGGGCTATAAAGAGTCTGATTGGTTGACAGTCTAAATAAGAGGCAGTTTAGATGCCTTAGATTTCATCTGCCATGTGTTTAGCCAAGTGCCTCCTCCCCACAACTGTGGCAGAAGACAAAAGAGTTTGAACCAAGGTTACTCCAGGCATGGGGACACCATCTACAGCCACAGAAACAAAATGATTGGGTGCCTAGGTGGCTCAGTGGGTTAAGCCTCTGCCTTCAGCTCAGGTCATGATCTCAAGGTCCTGAGATCAAGCTCCGCTTCAGGCTCTCTGCTCAGCAGGGAGCCTGCTTCTCCCTCTCTCTGCCTGCCTCTCTGCCTACTTGTGATCTCTGTCTGTCAAATAAATAAATAAAATCTTTTTTAAAAATGATAAGTGAAAATATATTCCTTAAATAATGAGGCTCTCAGCCTCCTTCAGAATTCTATGAATCTGTGCAAAAAAGAGCAGCCCATCTTATGTACTCCAGGCTTGGAAGATACAGGATTTCATTCTTATGAAAGTAACTCTCCTGGAAGAACAGACATATAAATACTAATATTTGGGATTCCCACAGTGGAAAAGCTAGGTATCTGTTTAGTCATCCAAACTGAAGCCCTTCACACAGAATTTGTATCCAGCTTGTGACTGGATCAAGATTGTGATACACTAATCTACTTATCAGTCTTGAGTATGAACAGAATATCCCACATGACCACATATGTGGATTTTAAGGAAAACTTAAAATCTAAAGTACAGAGAAAGAACTCAGAGGAGATAGAGACCATGTAGGAAACAAAATAAAAATCCTAAAAAAGTGTAATCTCACCGAGATGAGAAATATTGTATCCATAGAACAAAAAACTATAAAAACAAAACATATATGGAGACAAAAAGAGCTCCTAAAATTAGGGGCATCTAGGTGGCTCAGTCAGTTAAGTATCCAACCCTTGGTTTCCGCTCAGGACATGATCTCTCCCAGGGTAGTAGGATTGAGCCCCTTGTGGGGCTCCGTGCTCAGTGCAGAGTCTGCTTGAGATTCTCTCTCTCCCCCTCCCTCTGGCCCTCCCCCACACATGGTGTTCTTTCTTTCTCTCAAATAAATAAATCTTTAAAAAAAAAAAAAAGAGCTCCTGAAAATTAGAAATATAGTAGATGAAAAACTCAGAAGGAGGACTGGAAAATAAAGTTAGGCAATCTAAGAAGTAGGACAAAAAACAAAGAGATGAAAAGCAGGAGAAAACAAAATACTAGAAAGTTACAGGCTCAGTTCAGGACCAAAGTCCAATAGAGAAAATGAATGAGAGGAAATAAAAAATAAATAAATAATGCAAAGAAATAATGCAAGAAATTTCCCCATAAGTGAAACATGCAATAAATAAATAAATAAATAATGCAAAGAAATAATGCAAGAAATTTCCCCATAAGTGAAACATGCAGTTTTCAGATTAAAAAGACAACTGAGTTTTTATACACACACACACACACACACACAATGAAGAAGGACCTATACCAAGACACAGGAAATCAGAGAGAAGACGTTCCTAAAAGTTCCCAGAAGAGATGAAACAGACCAGGTACAAAAATATTAGGAATGAGATTGGGCCTCTTAACAACAGTGCTTGAAGTTGGAAAGAAGGGAGTTGTCTTTCAAAACTCCAAAGGAAAGTTAGTTCCAACCAAGAATTCTCTATTCAGCCAAACTATCATTCAAGTATAAGGATGAAAGAAAGATACTTACAGACACACAGGTCTCAAATTTTTTCTTCCCATGCACCCTTTCTTTTTTTTTTATTATTATTATGTTAACTAGCATACAGTACATGATTAGTTTTTGGTGATTCATAACACCCAGTGCTGCACCTTTTCTTAGGAAGTTGTTACAGTATATTCCTCAACAAAATGAGAGAATGAGAAGAAAAAGAAGAATCCAAGAAATAAAGGGAATCTAACCTGGGAAGGGGTGGGAGGAATTCTTAAGATGAAGATGAAGAACAGTCTCAAAATGAGAGTTGTACAGTAGGCCTACAGAACAAGCAGGCCATGTTAGTGCAGGGGTGTGGTAGGGTTCAGGAGAATGTCTTCCAGAGGGAGCTAAAAAGAACCAACAATTCCTGATGCATCTGAACTTGAGAGGAAATTCCAACTCAGCCAGAAAGGTTGACAATGCATTAATGACAGGTAAATAGGAAATTCAGCATACAAAAAAAGTTACCCAACTAAACAAAAAACTTGTATAAGAAAGTAAATATAATCATCATACGATAAATAGCTTAACTGTGAATAATATATGTATAGTCATAATGGAAGAAACAATACCATGCAGTCAGTAGTACTGCAGACCAAATGTTCTGCTTCTCTCTTTCCAAGTACATAGTAGGATGACATTTCTTGGCTCCCTTATGGTTGGATTGGACTATGTGATTAGATCTAGCCAATAAGGTGTGAGCAAAAATGATGTCAATTTCAGATACTGCATTTAATGTTGATACACAACCTTGCAGAGATCTTTTTTCTTCTTGGCCACTGCCCTGCAGTGCCTTGTACTGTCCCTAATAAATTAATTTATTGGACTATTCAAATTGAAATTAATTAAAATTAAAAATTCAGTCTCTATGTCACATTAACCACATTTCCAGTGCTCAAAAAAGCCATTTGTGACTAGTGCAGATAAAGAAAGTATAGACTGAACACTTTGATCATCTTAGAAAGTTCTTTGGGTCATTGTTGCTATAAATGATAGTTGCTTTGTCACCTGGGCTCCCGAGTAAGGACAATAGGGATGCAGAGTCTCAGGCAGCCTGACATGGACATGTCATGTGAATGAAAAATAAAGCTTTATGTTTGAAGCCACTGATATTTTTGAGGAGTGTTTCACTGCAGCATAACCTGCTCATTCTGACCTATAATAGTTTCAAACCCCATTCATCATATACCACCTTCTGAATTGGGACAGGCTAGGTTACACTAGTCACAATCTGAAAAGTTTTGTGTGACTGTTTTATAACTGCTATTGAATTTCAAAGGGAACTTTCATCAGTTAACTGGAGCACACACTGCAGAAAAATTCTACTCTAATTACTTGGGCTTCAGAATGGCTCAGTGGTCAGAGATAACTTATGGTCAACAGTCATAACAGGCTAGTCTCAGTGAAATGATTTTCATGGAATGTCTAAATTAGCAACAAAAGGAATGGAAGAAACATTTGCTTTTGTTTATAAAGATCCTTTTTTTTTTTATCCAAGTGATTATTTGTTCCTCTGTCTTCTGATAGAACTGGAGTTCTATCAGGACAAACAGAGGGTGATTGTTTCTAAGTAAGTGCATTTGTGAAGTGTAATCATTTGCCAGTGTTTTCCCCTTCATCATTTATTTGAACTTTATAGTAGTCTCAGCAGGTAGGCAGATATAGAAACCAAGTCTCAGAAATGTAAAATTATTAAAGTCCTGTAATCTGCTAGAAGAAAAACTGGATCTTGAATAGAGTACCATCTGATTCCAAGTCCATACCTCCTTTCTTTCCATCCTTAGCTTACTGTCTCAGCCCCTTTCTTGGTAGTAAGGCCTTCAGGAGGCAGCTCCTCTTCTTCTTGGGAAGAGTGAGCCTTTAAGTAGCCAGCATTGCAGAACAAGGGCACAGAGCTCCTAGCCTGGCAATTATGTATCTAGCAATTGTACTTCTTAAGTTATCCTTCTTTGTGACAGCTGATGTTCATACACAATAGTATTTACTCCTGGTAATAGGAGGAATCATAGTAAGATTAGCAATTGTAGTAGCAGATAACATGTCTATGGGGCGTACCTATGTGCCAGACATCGTTCTAAGAACTTTCACAGGTTGATTTACTGCTATGATTATGATTATCCTCATTTCACAATTGAGGAAGCTAGGACACAGAAAAGTTAAGGAACTTGTCTAATACCATATAGCTTCAGAGCCAAAACCCAAGCCCAGGTTCTAACTCCTAGTTCTACTTTTAACCATGTTACTTCCTGTAAACTATACACAAAGATGGCCAAATATGACCCTAGATATTAGAGGAAAAACTGTTTTGCCATTTTGTGATAAAAAATACAAATTTCACTTTAATAAACGAATTTAGATTGGATATTTTTAGAATTCACTTGAACGAGAAAACAATGCTGCTGTCAGTTTACCCATTGGTTCATTTTCTGGGCTCATACAAATTTTAAAAATAATTTATTCAATTGAATAAATAATATTTATTGAGCACTTAATATATACATAGGAATGAACTAAGCATTTTATATAGATTAGTTCACTTAATCCTCACAAGAACCCTAAGATACAGGCACTGTCGTTGTCCCTGTTTTATAAATGAGAAAATGAAGCTTGGAAGTAGTAACCTGGCCAAGGTCGCTCAACTAGCAAGGACAAAGCTGAGACTTGAACTCAGCAACATAATGTCAGAACCAACACCAGAACATTTAACTAGCCACCTCTACAATTTCAAAATTACTTGTGATTCCAGAAAGATTCTAAATTATCTCTGTCCATTTCTGGTGGTTTTACTGAAATATAATTACTGTATTTTTTTCCATCTAGGTTTATGTCCCAGATGAAAATAATGCTATTTTGGGAAGAAATACAAATAAGCAAGTTTTTGAAGGTTTGACAACTGGACTTCTCAAAGTCAGTGCTGTGGTTTTTAGCTGCCTGACTGCCAATCGACCAGATGGAAACAGCCAGCCAGCTACACCAAAAATATCAACACAGGAAATGAAAAACAAACCCTCACAAGGTGATGCTTTTAACAGTCGAGTTCAGGACCTCATCAGGTAAAATTGCTAGATTTCTTCAAACTTTCTTCTTCTTTAAAAAAAATATTAAAATTATTTCAGTCTCAGGGCCCATGTGAAGGCATTGCTTCTCACAACACCATCCATAAATTCTTGGTGGAAAATACACTACATTTTGTAACACAGAGAAGAAAAGTCCTATTAATGAAAAGCAATACAGCTGTCATTCTTGATATTTAGATATTTGATATTAGAATATGTAGTGTCTAAGCTTATATAACTTTCTTTCTGTCAACTATTTCCCAACTCAAGATTTTCTGAGAATTCCCCTATTTCAGGTCATTTCTGGTTTTAAACTTGTTTCAGACTTAAAACAATAGTAGCTATTATTTATGGAGCACTCATTATGTAAACATGTTGTAATAGAAGCTTTGCAGTCCTATAGATGTAGGATTTCTAATTCAGACTTTGTAGGTGGGGAAATTGTCAGAGAGCTTAAGTGCTTTGCCTAAGTTTATGTAATAAATAAATCTAAAAGTAGGTAGGAGATTTGAGATCAAAACTCAGATCTAGCTGGATTCCTAAAACTTGTGTGCTACAAATGTAGCGATTTCTGACACCTGTTCAAGGTCAATCCTGTTCACTTCTAAAGGTCACCTCTTCTCCAGGGAAATTTCCCCCTATTCTGACATCTGAACTCTTTTTCCCTCAGGAATCTTGAATCAGGTAGGGCATTTAATTTCCCAGTAGGGTTCCATTTGGTGTTAAACAGTTTCTTGCCCCACCTATCTATCAGTAACTTTTCTGTGATCAGCACAGATCTCTGGTTTCCAAAATCCATGCAGTTTATTGCTCTGAAGCTTATGGTAGGTTAATAGGATAAAAGAGAATGTCCTATTCTGCATTTGCCTCAAAAGAATTTATAAATTTCCTCTGGTTTTTCTGTAGTGCTTTCTTGAGAACAGTTGTTTCATTCAATATTTTTCTTACCCTTGATTATTTTGTTCACTTTTCCCTTCCATTTGCCTGCCCTCTTTCCCCAAGCATATTTATTGCTAGTGAGTACTAGGCCCTTTGGGTTCACAACCATTTATCTTACAGCACTTGACTTTTACCCTCCCTGGCCTTTCTCTCAGTTCCTTGATCCCCTTCAATTTCCCCCCCTCCTTAGGTCACTGTAGAACCTATAGCGTCTCTGCTGATACATGCCATTCTGTTCCAGCATTCTCCCTTGGGCTGCCGTGTGATACAGCAACCCTGCATTCTTGTCCATGCCTCAGCTGTGATGAGGTAGAAAGACCAGCCAAAGGCTTCAGAGTAATTCTAATGGACTTTCCAGGAGAAAATACATTCGTTTTCATATATATTGTTATGGTTACCAGATCCTTCATAAAAGAGGAAGGTATTAGGGAAAAAAATAACTGGTAATCTGCCAAACCAAATCTCATGTATCTTAAAATGGATAATGAACAATCACAGTCCTTTAGAACAAAACTCTGCCACTCCTTATCTCTGACTTGAACCACTTTTGGTGAAGGTTCTTTTTTTACATATAATGCATTGTTAGTTGGCTTCATGATGGCTATGTGTAGAACAACAAACTGTAGTTTAGATCTGCCTAATGAAGCAAACAGAACATGTCTAATTCTTTCCATGCTTGCTTTCTCACCACCTCAGATATGATGACTAGAAATCTCACTCCACTCCCTGCCATAACCTGGGAATTTTTTTCAGTTTATATCTGTAAAGTTGTAAAGTTGGGCAGAGAAAGTTTGAGCACAGTCTTTAGTGCTGTTCTCTGGCTTGTGCTCTAGAAGTAGAGCTGGAGCAGAGCACAGCACCCTGACACCTGGCTCCTCCTCCTCATCTGGGAGAAAAGAGGCAAGAGGATTTCTAACAAAGATGGTAATACCAGGATTTATTGTCATTATTTTACATGGTGCAGTCAAGTGTCTAGATCTAAGGGAGTCTCAGAAATATTTATCAGTTCATGCAATGGTCACTTGTAGCACTTGGTGCCAGACCCATACGAGGTCCTGGGATACAAAAACAAAAAGACCTTTTACAGAATATCCAAATATTATTGTTTGGCTGTTAAAAATCAGAACTTCTTTCTAGAAAGTGAAAATATTGGCAGTGACAGTGTTTAGCACAGTTCTATGAAAGCAGTGTTGTTTGTAGGATAGAAGCAGATTGCACTTTTTAAAAAATAATGATTTGAAATTTGTTCAGGAAATGGACCAACCCTGAAGCTCCACAATTCTGTTTTCCAACTTTCTTCAGATATGATTGACATATAACATTGTATAAGTTTAAGATGTACATTGTGATGGTTTGATACAAATATACTGCAAAATAATTACCACAATAAGGTTAGTTAACACCTCTATCACCTCACATGATTACCTTTTATATGTGTGGTGAAACATTTAAAAGCTACTCTCTTAGCACCATTCAAGTACATGATAAAGTACTGTTAACTATAGTCGCCATGCTGTACATTGCATCTCCAAAATGTATTCATCTTATAAATGGAAGTTTCTACCCTCATACCCTTGACCAACATCTCATTTCCCCTAGGGCCTGGGCCTTAGTAACCACCATTGTATTCTCTGAAAAGGAGTTCAGCTTTTTTAGATCTACGTATAAGAGACATCATATGTCTTTTACCATCTAACTTATTTTACTAAGCATAGACTTAACATGTCTTCGGGGTCCATCTGTGTTGTTGCAAATGGCAGGATTTCCTTCCTTTTTTGGATAATATTCCATTATCGCTTCTCGGCCTTTTGGCTAAGATCAAGTGTGGATAATATTCCATTATACACACACAGAGACACTCACACACCACATTTTCTTTATCCATTCATCCGCTGATAGAGTTGTTTCAGTGTGCTGGCTGTTCTCAGTAATGCTGCAGTGAACACGAGAGTGTAGATATCTCTTTGAGATGGTGATTCATTTCTCTCAGATATATACAGAGAAGTGGAATTGATGGATCATATAGTAGTTCTATTCTCAGTTTTTTGAGGAACCTCCTTACTGTTTTCCACAGTGGCCATACAAATACACATTCCCACTAAAAGTGTACAAGGGTCCACTTTTCTCGACATCCTTGCCAAAATTGTCTCTTGTCTTTTTGATAATAGCCATTCCTAGAAGTACAATGTGGTATCTCATTGTGGTTTTAGTTTGCATTTCCCTGATGATCAATGAGGTTGAGCATCTTTTCCTGTACTTGTTGGCCATCTCTATATTCTTTGGAAAACTGTCTATTCAAGTCCTTTGCCCACTTTTTAATCAGATTATTTGTGTTTTTACTATTGAGTTGTAGGAGTTCCTTATGTATGTTGGATATTGACCCTTTATCTGATACATAGTTTGCAAATATTTCCTCCCATTCAATAGGTTGCCTTTTCATTTTGTTGATTGTTTCTTTTGTTATGCAGAAGATTTTAAGTTTGGTGTAGCCCCGCGTCTTTATTTTTGCTTCTGTTGCTTATGCTTTTGGTATCATATGACCAAAAAAAAAAAATTTTTTTTTACCAAGTCCACTGCAAGGAGTTTTTTTTTCCCTGTGTTTCCTTCTAGGAGCTAAATGGTTTCAGGTCTTATGCTTAAGTCTTTAATCCATCTCAATTTCATTTTTGTGAGTGGTGTAAGATAGGGGTCCAATTTCATTCTTCTGCAAGTGATTATCCGGTTTTCCCAGCACCATTTATTGAAGAGACTATCCTTTCCCATTGCGTGTTCTTGGCTCCCTTGTCAAATATTTGTGCACTGTAGATGCATGGGTTTATTTCTGGGTTTTCAATTCCGTCCCATTGGTCTACGTGTCTGTCTTTGTGCTGATACCATACTGTTTTGGTTACTACAGCTTTGTATTATAGTTCAAAATCAGGAGGTGATGCCTCTGTCTTTGTTCTTCTTTTACAGGATCGCTTTGGCTCTTTGAACTCTTTTGTTGAAGCACAATTCTTTTCATCATATCCAATTAGAAATTTGTATTTATCTCTCAAAACAGGAAAATCAAACTATACAACCAAAAGGCAAATAGATGAGTCCAAGTCACTGATACCAGTCTTTTGGAATAAAAAATTATCAAATGTAAGGCATCTATTCAAGAAGTTATAAAACTGTACTTTAGCATTTTGCTAGCCAACAAACCCTAGCCACATACAAGGAGGTAGCATAGGCACATCAGGCTCCACAAATTCAAAACTGAACACAATCTTTCCACCCAGAGGAACTCCTTTTCCTGTGTCCTCTGTACTTGTCAATGGCACCAGTATCCCATTCAGTTACTTAAGCCCGCAATCTGAGCATTGTCAGACTCTTCACAGAGATTCCTTTACCAAACCAACATTCAAGTCAGTCTTTACTACTTATTGATTCTCCTTGTCACTCTCTCTCAGATTTACCACCTTCACTCTACTGCTGTGTCTTTAAATGTGCAGGTTCTCTTGCAATAGCAGATAACTTGGCTATTTCTCTCGCATTTCTCCTTTTCAAAATAACTTCTTTTTCCTAATTATAAAACTAATCTGTGCTCAATGAGAAAAACAATTTGGAAAACACAGAAGAGAACAATGGGTATTTTTATAAACACACAAAATTACCTTAATTTCTTCCACCCAAAGATAATCACTGGGTTGGTTTTGATATACAGACATGTGGTTTTTTGTTTTAAAAATACTGTAATACTTGTACATATTATTTATCATGTTTTTATTTATTTTTCTAAATCAATAAGAACTTGCAAATTACTTTTTACTGGCTTTCCCAGTATTTTATTATATAGCAATGATTTGCTTCAAGTAACCCATTATTACTCATATAGGTTTTTTTGTTTGTTTTTTTGTTTTTGTTTTTTTGTGTTTTTTTTTTACTCATATAGGTTTATTCTAGTTTTTTTACTACAGATACCACTATGAAGAACAACTTTGTACACTCATCTTTCCCTACAACTGATTGTTTTGTTTTCCTTTTTTTTTTTTAGTTGATTATGTATAGGTGAGATTTTATTTTATTTTATTTTATTTGAATTTATTAATATTTTATTAATGAGCTTGTTTTATTCACAATTTTTATTTTTTTAATTTTATTTTATTTTTTTCACTGTTCCAAGATTCATTGTTTATGCACCACACCCAGTGCTCCATGCACTATGTGTCCTCCTTAATACCCATCACCAGGCTCACCCAACCCCCCACCCTCCTCCCCTCCAAAACCCTCAGTTTGTTTCTCAGAGTCCAGAGTCTCTCATGGTTCATCTCCCCCTCTAGTTTCCCCCAACTCATTTCTCCTCTCCTTCTCCCAGTGTCCTCCGTGTTATTTCTTATGCTCCATAAGTAAATGAAGCCCTCTTACACTGGTGGTGGGAATGCAAGTCAGTGCAGCCACTTTGGAGAACAGTGTGAAGATTCCTTAAGAAATTAAAAATAGAGCTGCTCTATGGCCCTGCGATTGTACTACTGGGTATTTACCCCAAAGATACAGATGTAGTGAAAAGAAGGGCCATCTGTACCCTGATGTTCATAGCAGCAGTAGCCACAGCCGCCAAACTGTGGAAAGAACCAAGATACCCTTCAAAAGAAGAATGGATAAAGAAGATATGGTCCATATATACAATGGAGTATTATGCCTCAATCAGAAAGGATGAATACCCAACTTTTGTATCAACATGGATGGGACTGGAGGAGATTATACTGAGTGAAATAAGTCAGACTGATTGTTTTCTTAAAATAAATGCTAAGAAGTAGAATTTCTAGGTCAAAAGAATACACATTAAGGTTTTTTGTCCATATTGCCAAATTGACCTACCCAAAGATTACCTATGAGTAATCATAGGTTTACACAATATTTATACAGCAACTAAACTGAGCCAATTGATGGATACATATATCAGGAAACAACAGTGATCTCAAATAAACAACCAATTTTACATCTCAAAGAACTTGAAAAAGAACAACCTAAGCTCAAAGATAGTAAAAGGAAGGAAATAATAAAGGTTAAAACAGAAATAAACGAAAAAAAGAATAGGAAAACAATAGAAAAGATTAACAAAACCTTCAAATGGACAAACCTTTAGCTAGACTAGCCAAGAAGAGAGTGGACCCAGTTGAGCCTTCATACTTTAAGAATACTAAGGTACATGTACAGAGGGACAACTGTGTAAAGAGGCAGCAAAAGGGCAGCCATCTAAAAACCAAAGAGAGTCCTCGGAGGAGCCCAACATTGTCAGCCCCTTGATCTTGGACTTCAAGCCCTCAGATTGCTGTCAATCCCACCTTCAGAACTTTGCTGAGATGTGGATGGAATGTACTAAAACATTACCAACCATCCTATATGAAAGTGGTATCACAGGGCCATAGGTGATGTTTCTGCTTATTTGGAGCAGTACTAGTTCCTTGGGGTAGGTCCCTATTTATAAGACCTTAGTTCTCTGCTGTAGAGCTGACTGTGTCACTGACCAAATGGCAACATAGGTTCCTGCCAACTGCAGTCACCCGCACAGGAAGACCAACTAACAACTATCCGTAGATAAGATGCCATTGTGAAAATATCAGAAATTGAGGGTGGGTAAGGTTGAAGTAACCCTCCCTGAACATCAGGGACCAAGAAGAACTGCATTCGAAGGGTAAAAGAAAGAGCTAACACTCTGACTGCATCATCCCTCCCACAGACTGGCACAGTGCTACACTGAGAGGGTCCTGCTAAGCCTATAGTTTGTCCAGTGCAAAAAGAGATCCCAGAGTGAACATCCAGCTCCCCTGGGGCACTGGGACACTCCCTGGGAGGCCCACTTGGGTTTTGCCTCATGAGAATCACTGGGGGAATCTGTAGGGCTACCACACAATGGGGGGTGGTGAGGGGTATTGACAGCAATCAGCTCTCAAATCCTGGTGGACTGCATTCCTGAGCAGAAATCTCAGATAGGATTTCTGCCCATTCATAGATATAAACCAATAGTCCCATCTGGGCAAGGAGCTTGGTTAGCAGTTCTCCCTGATTTGGTTCCTTAGTCACCAGGTTGTACTGGCTGTAGAGCCTGTTCTATAGTCCCACCCAGGCAGGGGAGCAAATTGACATCCCTGCCCAGCTTCTCAGCATTACCTCGGGTCTTGACCAGCCAAAGAACCCAGGAAGCCATGAAGCCCATCCAACAGCTGTGCATAGGCAGGTAGCCAAGCCAGCATCTCTATCCAACTGTTGATCATGCTTTCTTGCCCCACACATAACCAGGAAGCATGAACAGTGACCCTGGGAAACCTCAAAGCATAGCCTATAGCCCCATCCAACTATGAGATATAGCTGGGAACCTCTCACAACCAGAGAACCCAACTGGCAAACTTGCCAAACATCAGAGTACAGCCAGCAGCCTATTTAGAGTGCAGCCTGCAGCCCTGTCCAACATCAAGGCACCATCTTTCAAAATATGGCAAGAAAAATCTATCAGCCAAGAATACTGTACCTGGTAATGCTGTCCTTCAGAAATAGGGAAAAAATACTTTCCCAAACAAACAAAAGCTGAAGAAGTTCACCACTATTAGACCTGCCTTACAAGAAATGCTAAAGCGCATTCTTCAAGCTAAAACAAAAGGAGGATAACGACAAAAATACATGGACATGTAATAGTCACTGGAAATAGCAAACATATAGGCAAAGTCTGAATGTCTGATACTGTAATGGTGGTGCACAATTCACTTAAAACCCTAGTTTACAGGTTAAAAATCAAATATATTAAAATTAACCATAACTACAGTAATTTGTTATTGGATAAATGCATATAAAATATAAATTATTACATCAATATAAAATTATAAAATATATAAATTATAAATATAATTATATTTTATAAATATAATATATTTTATATTTATAAATTATATATAATATATTATCATTTATAAATATAATAAATATATTTTTAATATTAATTAATTAAATTTTTTTCAGCATAACAGTATTCATTGTTTTTGCACAACACCCAGTGCTCCATGCAATACGTGCCCTCCCTATTACCCACCACCTGGTTCCCCCAACCTCCCACCCCCGCGCCTTCAAAACCCTCAGGTTGATTTTCAAAGTCCATAGTCTCTTATGGTTCGCCTTCCCTCCCAATTCCCTCAACTTCCTTCTCCTCTCCATCTCCCAATGTCCTCCATGTCATTTGTGATGCTCCACAAATAAGTGAAACCATATGATGCTTGACTCTCTCTGCTTGACTTATTTATAATAAATATATTTTATATTTATAAAATATAAATATATTTTATATATTTATATATAAATATATATTATAAAAATATAAATTATTACATCAATCTGTAAAAAATATATTATAAAATATAAAATATGTTTTATATTTTAAAATATATTTATTTTAATAAAAATATATATAAATATAAATTATTACATCAACAACCTAAAATATATATAAAATATGTATTTTATATATAAAAATACTAATTATTATTTATAAAACATATAAATATATAAATATTTATTTAAAATATAAATTATTTATAAGAAATATAAATTATTTTTATAAAAATATAAATTATTAAGAATATAAATTATATAAAATATAAGTTATAAAGATATAAATTATAAAAATATAAATAAAAATATGAAAATATAAATAAAATATAAAAATATAAATTATCATATCAATAACCTAAAATGTGAGCAGGGAAGAAGTAAAAGCATAAAGGTTCTATATGCTGTCAAACTTAATCTGCTTAAAGTAGGATGTAATAAATATATTTTATTTAAGACTCTTGGTAACTACAAAGGAAAACCTGTAGTAGATACACAAAAGATTATTATAAAGAGTCAAATCACACCACCACAAAGAGTCATCAGATCACAAAGGAAAACAGCAAGAAAAGCAAGGGATAAGGAAAGTACAAAAACAATAAAAAAACAGCAAGATAGTAATAGTAAGTCCTTACTAATAAATAATTACTAGTGGTGTAATTGGATTAAATTCTCTAATCAAAGCACATAGAGTGGCTGAATGGATGAAATAACAAGATCCAACAATATGCTTCCTATAAGAGACTCATTTTAGCATTAAGGACATACATAGAGTGAAGGGATGGAAAGAGATATTTCAGGGAAATGGTAACTAAGAGAAAGCAGGGGTATCTATATTTATATCAAACAAAATAGATTTTTAAGCTAAAAAAAGACAAAAAGGGTCATTGTATAATGATAAAGGGGTCAGTCTACTAAAAAGTTATAACAGTGATAAATATTTATGTACCCAACTCTGGAACACCTAAATATATAAAACAAATACTAATAGAACTAAAAGAAATAAACTATAATATGATAATAGTTATTGACTTTAATACACCACTCCCAACAATAGACAGATGTTCCAGACAGAGAATCAATAAGGAAAGAGCAGATTTAAACACTATAGACCAAAGGACCTAATATACATAGAACATTCTATCCAACAGCAGCAGAATATATATTCTTCTCAAGTGCACATGGAACATTTTCTTGGATGGATCATATATTATGTCACAAAACAAGTCTCAACAAATTTAAGAACGTAGAAATTTTATCAAGTAGCTTTTCCTACCATAATGGTATGAAACTAGAAAATGGTAATGGGAAGAAAGCTAAAAATTAAACAGCACAGTCCTGAATAATCAGTAGATCAAAGAAGAAATTTTTTAATGTTTTTAAGACAAATGAAAATGGAAGCACAACAAGCCAAACCTCACACTACACAGCAAAAAGCAGTTCTAAAATGGAATTTTATATTGATAGGCACATATTTCAAGAAACAACAGTTATTTCAAATAAACAACCTAATTTTACATCTCAAGGAACTAGAAAAAGAACGACCGAAGCCCAAAGATAGTAGAGGGAAGGAAATAATAAAGATTAAAGCAGAAATAAATGAGAAAAAAAGAATAGGAAAACAGTAGGAAAGATTAGCAAAACCTTTAATACCTTCTTGGCTAAACTAGCCAAGAAGAGAGTGGGCCCAAATAAATATAATTATACATGAAAGATGAGACATTATACCTGATAGCATAGAAATACTAAGGATCATAGGAGATCCTTAATTATGAACAATTATATGCCAACAATTTGGACAACCTAGAAGAAGTGAGTAAAGCTTACAGACATACAACTACCAAGACCATATATCATAAAGAAATAGAAAATCTGCACAGACTAGTATCAAGTAAGAAGATTGAATCAATAATCAAAAACACAACAGAAAAAAGCTCAGGACCAGATGGTTTCACTGGCGAATTCTACCAACACTTAAAGAATTAATACCAATCCTTCTCAGACTGTTCCAAGACAAGCTGAAGAGAAGGGAACACTGCCAAACTCATTTTACAAGGCCAGCATTACCCAGATACCAAAGCCAGAAAACAAATTACAAGACAAGAGAACTACAGCCCAAAATCCCTAACGAAGGTAGATGGAAACATTCTCAACAAAATACTAGCAAACCAAATTCAAGACATTAAAAGTCTCATACACCTGGGGCGCCTGGGTGGCTCAGTGGGTTAGGCCTCTGCCTTCAGCTCAGGTCATGGTCTCAGGGTCCTGGGATCAAGCCCCATGTCAGGCTCTCTGCTCAGCAGGGAGTCTGTGTCCCCATCTCTCTCTGCCTGCCTCTCTGCCTGCTTGTGATCCCTCTCTCTGTTAAATAAATCTTAAAAAAAAAAAAAAAACCTTACAAAATTAATATACATCTTCCTCTTTAAAAAAAAAAAAGTCTCGTACACCTAAGTACCAACTGATAACATTTTTCAGTAACTGATGACATTTTTTTATATTGCTTTAGATCTTTTTTCTTATTGGTAAGAAAACCAAATGTCGCAGATGCAGCTAACTTCCCATCTTCATGCTTTCCCCTTACTCCCTCTCAGGAGGTAAATCACTATGTTAGTTTGTGTATATCATTCCCATGCATGTTTTTATAATATATATATATTTATGTGTGTGTGTGTGTGTGTTATATACAGTCTATAAAAATATGTATGTGTATGTTTATGTAAACATATGTATAAACTATTTGTACATCTGTATTTAAAGATCAAATAGATATCCATAAAGTACATTATCTACCTTCTATTTTTTCATGTATTTAAAATTTGCATAAATGCCATCATACTGTTTTGTCTACTTCTTTTTTCACCCAACATGTTGTTGAGATTTATTTATGTTAATGCATATACATCTGATTAATTTATTTTAACTGCTCTATAGATTCTTTTAAATGTATAGATTCACAGTTTCCTTATCCATTTTCCACCTGAGGACAGTAATTTCTACTTCTTCAGCATTTCAAGCAATAATGTAGTGAACATCCTTGTAGAAGTCTTTTTTTGCACCTAAATGGGAGTTTATTGAGTTTACGTGTTTATAATGGGAACTTATGAATGCGATGATCAATGCATGTTTAACTTTACCAAGTAATGCCAAATTGTTCTCCAAAATAAGTATACAAATGTCGCTTCTCATCAGCAAAGGATAACAGTTCCATTTCCCCATATGTTATCAGTGTTTTATGTTAGCACACTTGTGAATTGCCAGTCTGATGTGTGAAATGGCATTTTGTGTCATCTTCATTTACATTGTGTTTATCACTAGTGAGGGTGAACATTGTTTATCGGCCTTTGTTATAATCAGAATTAATTGGAGGAAACAAACCATCAAAACTATTTTAAGCAGAAAGTATTTAATACATGGAGTTATGTGCTTACCAAATTGTTAGAAGGACTGAAAGAGCAGGGTCTAGACTAGATCTCTGGGAATGACTCCTAGAAGAGCCCTACAAAACTAAAAAGCTGCTATTTCTGTCAAAATCAAGAGCTGCTCTATCATGAATTGTGTTTAACCATTCGTATTGTTCAGTCCAGGAGCTCACTAATGCTGGAACACACTACATTGGCTAGATCTCTGCCCCTCAAAAATATGTGACCCAAATTCTGTCTCTCAACCTCCAGAATACTGGGGAATGCATTTAAAGACTTGAAGACCTCCAAAATAACCTGACCCATTGAGCCAAAATTAGGTCTTCCTGCTAAACTGTAGTAATACTTTGAACATCCCTCTTATAGAAATTATTAGGTGTCAGTCTCTAAGAGGTCCATGGGGTTAGCATCAGTTTCATATTTAGAAATTATATATTATTAGAAATAATATTTATTATCAATATTATTAATAATAATCTATATATATATATTAGAAATAATTGAGTGGATTAATGCATGATTACAAATAGTTACCCCCACATCTCTTACATCATTTTTGGGATGAATTGGTGACATTCAATTAGACAATGTTGGCAGATTTCAGGAGAAGAGTTGATGAGTTTTTGTTTGAACATATCCATGAACTTCTGGAAAGAAGTTCAGAAAAGAAGTAGACCCAAAGATAGAGAATTGGGAGTTATTGACATATCGAGGATAGTTGAAACCATGGAATATCATGGGTTTACTAAACCTAGTTCAGAAATAGAACCCCTTCGGACATTTCAGTTGGGGCAAAAGTGGGTAGCTGAACAAGGGCAGGCAAAGAAGAGGAGATAGATAATCTTGCAGCTTACACATTCCAGTGGCAAAAGCTGCAGAGGGACTCATTTTAAATTTCAAATGGTAAAATAAATGGAGAGGCCCATTCCCTGGAGCATTCACAGCACCCTCTCTTCCAAGATGTATATTCTAAGAAAGTCCATGTTAAAGTTTTACATCTTGTATATGGGTAACAGTCTCAACATTATAATTTCAGCCTAACAGTTAGTGTAAAAGATATGTTGCTGCTGATCCCAACATCCATTGGAAGATTCAACATTCTTCCCTCAAAACTGTGAAGTTGGCAAAATGAATTTTTCTGCACTGATCCTTCAGAGCTGTTTAGTTTCACTGTCTTCATAGGCAATCATCTAAAGATTGCCAAAGCAGAGATTCGGGACCCAGGAAGCTTAGAAAAACATTGGTCAGACTCAGTAGGCACCATTGATGGCCCTCAGTAACCAAAGGAGACCATGCTCAGAAAGGATGACCTGCTCAATAGTGTTCATTATGGTTTGGTTTGATTTTTCTATGCTGCTTCGTTCATTCTAGAAGTCTTTCCTCCTTTCTGGCTATTTCTAGATCAGTAGAGGAAATCCAGTTAAGCCGTTTTCATCTCAAAACTAAGTGGTTTTGAAATTTTGTGTGGTCATTATTAGTCTCAGGAATGGTCTGAGAAAATATTTTCCATTCTTGTTTAAAAAACTCATACCTCAGGGCGCCTGGGTGGCTCGGTCTGTTAAGCTTCCAACTCTTGGTTTCTGTCCAGATCATGATCTCAGGGTTGTGAGATTCAAACCCTACATCAGGCTCCATACCCTGCTTAACATTCTCTCTCTCCTTCTCCCTCTGCTCCTCCCCACCCACCCCAAAAAACAACAACAACAATAACTCATACCTCAGTAAGGCAAGAGTGTATTTTACGGGAAGAACAGTCTTATCAGGAGTCAGAAGACCTTAGGATATTATATCTCTCCTGACTAGGCTAGTACTTCACAATCCCTGAGCCTCAGTTTCCTCATCTATCAGATGGGAATAGTAATATCAGCCCCCACAGAGTGAATGTGGTTTTCTCATACCCTACAGGGAGGATTATAAATTGATTCAAGATTGTTTTTTAATGTAAGGGGGCTGTACATATCAAGAACTCTGAAAATCTGCATACTCTTTGGCTCTGTAATTCTGCTTCTAGAAAATAACTTTAAGTCTGGCAAGGATTTGTACACAAAATGTTTATCCCAACATGGTATATAGTGATGGATACTGAAAACTACCAGAAGCTCCAGAAATGTTCCAATGGTAGGAAATTATTCACCCATTTAAAAAAAAAAAAATGATGTTCATGAATGCAATCAGATCTCTAGAATCTAGATCACTTTAAAGGTAATACATAGTTTAAAAAAATATGGTAAATGACATGACAGGGATATAATCAGCAAGATTTAGATTGCAGGAAACTATAAAATAAACAACCAGATTTTTTCAACAAATAAATTTGCAAAGGAAGAAAAGAGAGATGGAGGGGTAACATACAGAGTAAGAAGAGACTTAGATATAGTAAACAATTATAAAGTATGATTCTTATTTGGATCCTAATTTTTAAGAAAACTACCCAAAATGTTAAGACATTTGTGATACTTTTGGAATTTTGAATACTAGTTACTTGATGGTGCTAGGAATTATTGTTATTTTCAGATGTAATGGTATTGTGGTTGTTTTTTTTCAAGTTCTTTTTAGAGATACAAAGTAAAACATTTATGAATGAAATTATGTAATGACTTAGACTTGCTTATGCATAATGCAAGATGTGGATGGTCTGGATGGGTAGGATTGTCCATGGTTGTTGGTGATCAGGGATGAATGATAAATGCATGGGGGTTTGTTATCCTAGTCCATCTTTCTTTGGTTTATGTTAAAACTTGTCAATAATATAGTTTTTAAAGGTTTAAAATGTAATGCTTACAAAGGTACTTTTCATGATTTAGAAAATGCCTAAAATAGTTGAATAAAATTCAGTTTGATGTCAATCATATAGAGAAAAAAATCAAATAGAAAAAACAAAAGGAAACATATCAAACTGTGGTTGTCTTTGATGAAATTATGGCCAACTTATTCTGTTTTTTCCCGCTTTTCTTTGCTATATGCATTTTCATAATGAGCCTGTATTACTTTAATAATCAGAAAAAGTAATTTTTTCACTTTCTGTGGTTAGAACTCTTTTGGAAACTTAACCTGAAATAACTTAAGCAAAAAAGGTTAGTAAAATGGTTTCTGTAACTGGAAAGGTAGAAGTTTGGAGCTAGATGTTAAGACTCCAATTATACCATCTGGGTTTTGTCTGGTTTTGTCTGTTTTTTCACTTCGACTTGTCTCTGCTTGGCTTATAAGCATATATTTGTGTAACAAGTAAGTTAGCTACCAGCAAACCCCAGGTTCATGTCTCTCAGTTTAGATATCCCCAGAGAAAAGAGATTCATCCAATGGTCTTCTGTTAATCCCACAGAAGATCCTGATTGGTCCTTTTTAGGTCATGTACCATCCTAGAACTTGTTGTTATGACCTAGCTGATGAATACTGTGACTGCCATGGAGTACATACTAACTTCTGCTTTTGTAGGAGGGCACAAAATTTAAGAATCCCACCAGGACTACATGGAATAGGAGAGGAGAATATGCTAGGTGTATAAAAACCAAACTCACTATCTGCTCTCTCATGGGATTGTTGGGATAATTCATTGGGATGATTAATATAAAACATCTTCTAAATTGAAAAGTTTTGTGCAAGTGTAAGAATCCGTTTTTTAGTCTGATTCTATTAAATCAGAATATGGTAACATCCTCATTGTGTGTATATGTCTGTCAGTTTCCTTCATTACAAGAGAATAGGTCTGGTGGTCATCATTTCATACTTCCCAATTTTAAAACTGTAGGAGGTGTTGAGTAACCTGGGTGAATATATTTCCTAATATAAGAGGAGAAAGGGGGCATTATATTGAACCTTCTAAGTAGTAAACTTAGAAGAAGCTCCAGATAGAGTTATTCATCAGATTTTCCTTACTTTTACAAAAAGGTATATTGGTAAATGAATAGTGATGGGGATTACAGTGAACATATGAACAGAAGCATCAGTTCCTTTGCATTTATTGCTAGAAGTTAACATGTTGCTTTTCTCTGTATTCAAAGTCCTGCTCTTTTCATATACAAGAGCACTGAATCAGTATAAAATCTCTAAGCTAAGGCTGATTAATGTACAAGGTCATTCATAATCTTAAAATACTATTTTCAATAATAGCTGGTTTGCAGACTAATTAAAGAACTACCATTTTTGGTCCAGTTTAACAAACAGCTCTGGAAAGCTGTTTGATGGGCTGAAAACATGAAAGTGACTTCTTTTTTTTCCTAAAGATTTTATTTATTTATTTGAGAGAGAAAGAGATCACAAGTTGACAGAGAAGCAGGCAGAGAGAGAAGGAAGCAGGCTCCCTGCTGAGCAGAGAGCCCAATGTGGGGCTCTATCCCAGGGCCCTGAGATCATGACCTGAGCTGAAGGCAGAGGCTTAACCCACTGAGCCACCCAGGCGCCCCTGAAAGTGACTTCTTAAATGTTGTTGTCAACTGTCAAGACTGGTACTTTTTATAACAAAGCAATTAGATTCTCACTGTTATACTTTTTTTTTAAAAGATTTATTTATTTATTTATTTGACAGACAGATCACAAGTAGGCAGAGAGGCAGGCAGAGAGAGGGGGAAGCAGGCTCCCTGCTGAGCAGAGAGCCCGATGCGGGGCTTGATCCCAGGACCCTGGGATCATGACCTGAGCCGAAGGCAGAGGCTTTAACCCACCGAGCCACCCAAGCGCCCCTCTCACTGTTATACTTTTAATGGTGATGAGATTTTGAAAAATAGAGAACCTACATTTAGCATTAGAAATTTGGGTTGTAACAAGAGTATATCTGGGTAGCATTATCTTATTTTCTGAATCCCTACATTCTAGCCAATTGGCTGTCTGGTACTTTAAAAAGTATTGCTTTTCAAAAGTGTAGAGGTAATTATAAGTCATTTCAACTATTGACATACTCTTTAGACCACTAAAAATGATCACATAATCATTTTCACTCATCTTTCTTGAAGAATAGGATCAGACTAACCAAAAGAGGGAAGAAAATCACTTACAGAAATAGCTGATTATTCAGGACTAAATCTAAGGAAATTATTAGCTGAGATGCTTTACCCAGACCTGTGTTGTTTGCTTGTTAGAGGGGTCTAAGCCTGTGTTTTTCAAACTTATCTTTGAAGATATTGCCAGCCCATGCAGACTGATAACACAGATGTTTCTTCCTACATCTAGCTATGTGGTGAACATAGGTCTGATCAACAAGCTTCATGGCTGCTTCCTCTCGGTGCAAGGACCAGTGGATGAGAATCCCAAGATGGCCACGTTTCTACAGCATGCTGCAGAACTCTTACATGGAATGTGTATGCTGTGCTTTGCTGTAACCAGAAGGTAAGACTTCTACTTGGTATCAGTCTGGACTCAACTTCGGAAAGATATCTTAAATTTTGCCCATCTTGAAGTCATTTCATAGGGATACAAGTGGTCATCTTGGTCTCTTTCTTCTTTGCCCTGCCTTTGTCCTTATTGGTCTCCCATATTGAGACTAGCCTTATATTTCTTGTCTTTCCCTGGCTACATGGTCCTGTCAGAGTCTGTTTTTCTATTTAGTATCATACACTTAACTATCATTGCTGGAAGAGACCTTAGAAAGCATCCAGTCCTACTTTCACTGAAATTCAGGAGAATCAAGTGATTTTCCTTGAGTTAGTGAGTCAATAACAAAGCGTACACCAGATCAAGCCAGACCCTCAGTGCAATACAGCACAGCCTCCTAGCGTCCATGACTGTGTTCACATGCTTTATTTACAGCCTCCTAGGTTTGTTAATTTTCCCCCTTTTGTCTCTTTCTCCAAGATACCTTCATGTATAAGGGAAGGAAGCCATCCAAAAACAGTAGCTCCCTGAAGTTACATCTGACCAATATGTAGGACAGACAGCCTGGCTAGGTGGAGGCCAGTGGCATGGGTGGTGAAAGAATTCACCCAGGGCAGAACAAAGGAGATAAATTATATTGAATATACTGCAGGGAGCAGCAGGCAGAACAGCAGAGGAGAGACAGTCTGTCATGAGGCAGTGGTGGGGGGCTGTAGTTAAGGAGGGAGTAGTGCGGAGGTATGGGAACATACAGAATTTTCTGTTTTTGGTACCTGTGCCTGCTTTTAAGTAGCCAATGGTCAGCTGGGGCTTATGGATATTCTGAGGTGGGTGGTCTAATGGACCTATTGATATTCAGCGTTGGGGGGAGGTCACTGTGGGCCCTCTACCTTACTCAGGTTTCTGTTACACAAGTTGGTTGCCCAAAAGCGGCCTCTACGCTATGGACATGATTATAGCCAGTGTGCCAGGGACAGCTGCTGGCCTGGTTGGCTCATTAGACCTCTCCCCTTATCCTGTATACTGTCCTCAAAAGCAATAATTCTCTAGGACAGGCAGAGTAAACCCCCATTATGTTCTTTTCTTTCCCTTCTCACCAATTAGGAATCATTTGCAATAATGATTCAGTGTTTCTGATAGGAATATGACATAGCCCTCAGGCATATTAAGAATGTTTAGTAAAATAATTTTCTTACAATTAAATTCTAAACAACACCGCATATATATTTTTTTTTTGCTGTAGCCCATTTTGTTTGTATTTTATATACTATTGCAAACATTCCTAAAATGAAAGGGTACAGTGATGAGCCCTGATAGTATCCATTTTCTAGCTCCAACTATTATCAATATTTTTCCAGTCTTATTTTATTCCCCCATACACCTCCTCGGTTTTTGTTTTGTTTTGTGGGTTTTGTTTCAGGTGAGGGGAGTTATAGCTAGAACATGTTATAGCAAATTTCAGGTATTCATTTCAGGGAAGATACTAAGGCATGCATCTCTGATGCCATTATCACACCTATCATAATAAACCGTAACTTTGTAGTATACCTGGTCTATGTTCACTTTTCCCCACTGTCTCAGACATCTTTCTACCTTAAGTTTCTTGGAACCAGAATCCAAATTTCAGGTGTCATTTGGTTGTTAGGTCTGTTAAGTCTCTCTTATTCTATATAGTTCTCTTTCCCTTCTGCCTCTTTTTTTATGCCACCGATTTGTTAGAGAAAGAATTATATGGTTTTTTAAGGACATGTCAAGAAGAAAATTAAAAGTAAAATAAAAATTAAAAATTTGAAACTTCTAGTCTAGGTGTTTAAGAAATATCCATCCATATTCAATGTACACAGAATGCCAGTGACTATGTTCAGAATATTTTTAAAAGAGAGAATTTGCTTTCTGAAATGAACCAGCTTAATATTTTTTTAGTCTGTTATACATAGAACCCCAAAACCCATCTATTCTTCTTTATGTTAACCTCCCTCTACCCCTAGTCACATTTCTAGGAAGATTAAGACTACCTGAAAGTCCAGGAGGCCAAGCATAACCTATATTCAGCGTTCCCTTCTATAAGTGCAGACAGAGCCTACCTTCCAGGGATTAGGTGATAACTTGGGAAGTGGCTCTTCATGGGTCTATAACCTAAATATGATTAAGTGGTACCACACTACGGAGAGGCTCACAGAAGGAATAGGGTTCCATCCAGGGCATTGGCGCCTGCCAACTTGGGGTTGGCCATGCTGCCCGGCTAGGCCCTGTGCAGTAGCCAGGCTGCTCATTGGGGAGGTATCCTCTCACCCAGGAGACCCCTTCTGACAGCAGTTCTTTTGTATACACAGCATTATAAACCTGCCAGCATCCCAAGTCTTTGTCACCTATATTCTTTCCTTAAATACAGATGAATATCACACACGTAAGCTTTTCCTTTTGTGTTTGTTGTACAGTTTGTGGACTTCAGCTTTCACTTACACACACAAATCTAGTCACCTGAAATCTGTGGAGCTTGAAAAGAAGCTTAGAGGCCACTTTTATAGGGAAAGCAACTGAGCCAAACTAACTTGAATTAGGATACAAGATTCCTACTCAGCACTCCCACCTACACACTTGACTTCGTATAATTCAAAATGGTAGGAGCCTATATTTAATTTCTTTTAAGATTTTCTCAATTACATATATGGAATACAGGATCCCTTTCTCTTTAACACACACAGTCATGTCCTCTTCCAGTAGACATTGAGCATCTGCCCTGTGCCAGACACCAAGACAGGTACCCAAGATACTGCCCTCAGGGAGCCCAGAGCCTGGTCTGGGGTTAGACCTGTAAACTAACAGCTGCCGCAGAAGAGACTGTTCACAGAGACAGAGGTAAAGCACTCCCACAGGAGGTCAAGAAAGGTTTCAATGGACTAAATCTTAAAGGACCCAGGAAGACAATAGAGGGAAGAATGCAACAGAGAAAGGGGGCATAATACGTGCACTGTGTGATGTAGCAGATGTTATTGCTGTCTTTGGCACCCCTGGAGGTCACCTGCCAACAGATTCCTGTATGTCTCTGCCTGCCTGGGGATATTCTCTGGACAAGTAGCTGTTTGCTACAAGTGCCAGGGAGTTGATACCTGCAGGAGTGACTCTCCAGCAGTAAAGAGGTGGTTTACCCTGCAGCTCTGCTAACCCTCAGTGAGGCAGTTCCAAGGTGTTCTGTATACAGTCTGTCAGAGGGGCACTGGCGGTAAGCTCTGTGGCAACACCTCCTTGATTGGCTTGCTCCCTTCCCTCTTTCTGTCCTCAGCTTCCTCACAAGCAAACTACTTGCACCCATACCCTTGTTTCAGGGCCTGATATGGAAGCAACCCAAACCAAGAGATACAGATAGACAAGATATTTTCTCATGCTCAGTTTGATGTAGCTGTGCAATAGGGTAACTATGAAGAGTGACAGGAGTTGAAGTATTAAATGAATCCCATAGATATTAGCTCCTAGTGGGCCAAAAGGGAGACAAGAGCTTGTGTGCTACACAGAGCTATGGAAAGTCACTGAAGTTGTTTAAGAGAGAGTAACAGGATCACATTTCTGTTAAGTGGAAAGTGTAGAAAGAACTGGAATGGCATGACCTAGAGGTGGAAAGAATAATGCAGAGGCTCTTGCATGAGGCAAGTGGGAACTGTTGAGGGCTGTGGGAACAGCAGAAATAAGAGCAAATGCATTAAGAGGAGACGAAATATATGTAAGAGAGATGGCGTAGAGCTTGGTGGCATGGGAAGTAAAAGGAAGGGGGGAGGAATCTAATGGCTCCCAGGTTTTTGACTTGAAGTTTGTGAGTGGTAGATGGTATTATCTCCAGAGTAGGGAATATAAGCAGTTTTCCATAGAAGAACTATGCCTAAGGATTTTCCAAGTAGACCAATGTCTTTGTATATATGTATATTGTTTTTATGTACATGTGCAACTGGATTTTAAACAAATCAGTGATTAACACGTGGTGGTTTTTGAGAGTCCTTGATCCATTTTTTCCCCTTATAATTTCCTTCTCCACCTTTAGTTACTCAACCAATTTCTATTAGTAGGTCTTGCTACAAAAGCAGATTATTCTAAGAAAAAAGGTCCAGGTGGTTTCCTGACTTAATTTACCTAGGAAATTCTTAGCAGGATCAGTATCAGCTGCTTCTGTGAATGGGGTGAAAGAAGGATTCCTAATTACTGCTCTCCTCATCCTTCAGTCCTCAACATTTCCTGAATGCCACAAGCCACAAGAATACAGGGCTTTCCGACCTCTTCAGATTAGTTTGCCTCTGATATTTACAAGACCATTTCAGACTACTTCCCCTTTCTTCATGGAATTTATTTCTAAACTACAAGCTACAATGGCCCGTTGAAAGCACTTTGCTACATGTGTCAGAGTTTCTCTCTAGAAGGTCACACTGTGTCTGGGGAGAAAGGTAGTGTGGCTGTTGTTGTATCAGAGTCATTCACATAATGCCTGTTTTGGCTATCAGGACAAACCAACCGGAGCCAGAAAGTTGAGGAAGGCTTGTTGTCAAAGGTCTTTTATGACCAGCAGAAATAGAAGACAAAGAGGAGCCAGAGAGGCCTTCAAAAATCGCTTCTTATCTGAAAAACAACCTGAGGGTTTTGAAGGGTCAGGGGTGGGAGGTTGGGGGAACAGGTGGTGGGTGATGGGGAGGGCACGTTTTGCATGGAGCACTGGGTGTTGTGCAAAAAGAATGAATACTGTTACGCTGAAAAAATTAATAAAAGGGGGAAAAAAAAAAAAGTTAAGGGCATTTATTGGCTCGAGTCACTTAAAGTGAATAAATAGGATATGTTTTAAAAAAAAAAAAAAAAAAAAAAAAAATCGCTTCTTATGAGCTGGCAAGCCCTGAGATAATTAAGTACACTGATTAGCCCAGGGCTCTGGGTAAACACTGCAGTCTGCTGGTGGCCCAGCCTTTGTGACAGTGATTACAGCAGGGCTGCCTTTGCTCTACTCTCCTATTGTGCCCTTAATCTTCTCATTTTTACCTAGGTTTTGTGAAAAACAATTTGGGTGTCAGGGGTTATGTTAGTAATCTTTGCTTCAGCACCAGCGTGGGAGGGGATGGGGGAAAGATGGATGATTTTTGTACCAGGCCTGGTTTTGAACTTGCATTTAAGTAAAAATTGAAATTGTGATCTTCTGCTGAAAGGATTGATTTTATGTTAGGATTACTTCAGAATGTAAATCCAAGAACTTTTTGCGAGTTATAATTCTTAATCACTTAAGCAGAATTCAACCCTCTGTAATAGGACTTTCAAAAATGCTCATTTATTTGGCCTTCACTGTTGTCACTTTTCCATTCTTGTCCTTTAAGCAGTAAAGAGAAAAGGATAGTTTTCAAATCTCAGGGCAGCATCTCAACTGACTTAATTGGCTGAGACTTACGGAGGCCCCCTTAAAGATGCTGACTTCTTAGCTGAATAATAGGATCTGAACAGTAATGAGTGATTATAAATTGCAGCCAACACAGCCCTTTCACTGAGTCAGTAATCACTTCCTAGTCCATAACCGTACTAGGCACTACAGGGAGAGGGCTAGGAAGCAGTAAATCCACAGTTAGAGTTCACAGTCCTCATGTAAGGAGATGAGCTTATAAAACCTAGCTAATTTTGACTGGTTGGAGAAGACTATTCTGAATTCTAGAATGTATTTACACAAAAAGGAGTTTGTTGTTATATGTATTTGTGGGTTTTATTTTCATACCCATAAACTACACTAACAAAATGGGTTCTAGCCAAGGTCCCTGGAAACCGGTGTCACAAAAAGATAAGAATGATTTATAATTTAGCTCATTAACTATGTGGATATAAATGAGTGCTTCTCAAGTGTTTAAGGGTGCTTGAAAAGCATTTGTTCAGGCAAAGGTAAACTTTAACTCTGCCTGCCTGAATTATTCACTCATGCATTAAACAAATATTTATGTAGCACTTGCTTTGTGCCAGGCGCTGTGTTAAGCTTGGGAGAAAGCAGAAATGACTCAGACATCACTTGTGTCCTCAAGGACCTCGTCAACTAGTAGAGGAAAGAAGACGCATGTACCAAAACCCACTGTATAAGGCAGAGAGTGATACAGAGGATAGAAGATAACACATGGAAGCACTTAGCACACTGCCTGGCACGTAGTACATGCTTAGTAAACATTGGCTACTGTTATTACATCATCATCGATGGAGTTAAAAGGAGGGAAAAACCACTCTTAGTTGTAGGAATTAGCAATTCCCTAGAGTGAGTAAAATTTAATATAGACCTTGAAAGACAAGAAAGGTTGGAACATTTAGAGCTGAGAGAAAGGCAAATATAGAAAAGAGCTAACGCCAAGACATCATGGGAGAGATACATGAAGAACCAGTGGAGTTCTTCCTTGAGCTTCATTGTGAGATGTCTGTGGTGGTGATTTTAGTGCCCCCCCGGGTTGTTAGGAGGTTCAACTTAGATAATAAGTGTAAGAGTACTGTGTGAACTATATAAAATGATTTGCTGAGATGTGGTGATAGTGGTGTCATCAAAAACCTTTAAAGTGACTTGCTAAGAAGCATATTCTGAGAGCCTTAATCAAGTATCAAGAATACCTGGTGGAAAAAAAGAAAAAAAAAAGAATACCTGGTGGAGAACATATTAGAGAGGAGGTAGAAGGTAGAAGAAAACATTAACAATCACACGGGGAAGAAGCAAAAGGAATGAAAAAGAATTTATTTTAATCCTCTCTAAGTCTCTTTATATATGACCTCATCAGACTCCAGACATCGTCATCTCTGTCTCATCTCTCTTCCTTGTACCCCAGATCTAGTCTGTTGTCACATTTTGTTGATTGGAAGGAGCCTTAATGTTACCTTAATCCAGTCTTCTATTCATGTGTGAATCTCTTCAATAACTTCATCTGGTCTATATTTGAATATCTCTTTTGACAGGGAACTCATTACTTACTAAGGGAATGTATTCTGTCATTGTAAGTTTTAATGCCTAAAAAATCTCTCATACCCATCTGTAACCTGTTTTCCTACTGCTACCCATTAGAACTAGTCCTGATTGCCCTTTGACAACTAACAGAATACTCTAATCCTGCTCTTCTCCCTGAACTTCTCTGGTCTTACCCTTCCACATATTTTCCTTTGCTTTTCTTCTCCTTGTTGCAATTAGTATGACTATATAACAAATCACCCCAAAACTTAGTGGCATAAAACAGCCATCTGTTGGGGCACCTGGCTGGCTTAGCATTAGAGCGTGCAACTCTTGATCTCAGGGACATGAGTTCAAGCCCCACATCAGGGGTAGAGAGTACATTTTAAAAAACCATCTATTAATCTCACAGACTTTGTGTGTCAGGAATTTTCTCAAGATACATAGAGAATGGCTTATTTTTGTTCCACGGTATCTGGACCTCAGTTGGAAGAAGGCTAGAAGTTGGAAGGCTAGCAGTTGAAATCATCTGAGTGCTTATTCACACAAATCTGTAGTTCATATGGCTGTTAGCTGAGGACCTTTCTATCTGGTCGCTTTGCAGTGGCTAATTTGGATTTCCAGTGTGGTGCCACATTCCAAGAAGGAGCATCTTGACAAAGAACTAAGTAGAAACCATATTACCTTTTATGAGCTAGCCTCAGACATTATGCAGAATGACTTCCACTGAATTCTGTTCATCAAGACATTACAACATCCCCCCAACTGCTTCAAAGGGAGGAGAAATAGACTTCACCTCTTCATGGGGAATATGAAGATCCTAGAAGAGCATATAGGACCAGAAATATTGCCATAGTTGTGTTTAAAAGATGCAATCTTCCACGTTCCAGCCTACCCTGAAGATAAATGTGTTTCCAATATCCTCTCTGCAGTCTCATGTCTGGTATTGTCACCCTATCTTTTTTTTTTTTTTTTGTCACCCTATCTTTTGACATCACTTCTGTTAACTTTCAAACCTTTTATGTTCATTAGCTACCGTCCTTAGACAAAAGACTTTCTGAGATTGGGAGATAGGGAATGAAGTAAATATAATAGGACTCAGCAAGTAAAAGTAAAGGAAGTAACATTTGGTGAACACCTTTTATGTGTTCCAGGCTAAATGCTCCTTGTAGAGTTAGTTACCTTCCAGCAATCCTGCTCATACCAAGGGAGCACGGTAGCCTCTAAGAGTGATAAGGAGGAGTGACTACCACATGCTTCAGAGCTAGAGAGTGAGAAGAACACAAGAGCAGAACTTCTGGGCTATTTCTGTATTCACAACTGGGTAATGGCTAGTTTAGAGATTTCTAAAAGATCCATCCCTGCTAATAATAAAGACTCAGTTGAGTTATAGAGACAGAATGATGACCACGTCATTGCTACAATTCAACTTGTATGTCCACTATGTGCCAGGCACTGTGCCAGAGAAAGGGAGCTTTCTGGACCACACGCCGCAAGACCAAAGTTTAGGGGTAGCCTTCAGTCACTTACCACTCCCAGAGGGGATAAGGTATGATGAAGGCAGACTGTCAGTACATGTGTAGGCTCACCAGGCTTAGAGCAGCAGAATATATCCAGGATGCACTTGTAGTTAGACTCCTCCTGGTTCTAGAACTTTGGAGGGCAGGATCTCAAGAAGAAAACCTTTGAGTAGGGTTGCGTTGAAGAGCACAGATTGGGAGTCAGAAAAATATGGGTGCTGTTCCTGCTCTCCTAGCTCTGGGACCAGTGGCAGATTTGGCTTCTCAAAGCCTGTTTCCTCACATTGTAAAGTGAATTTGATAATTCTTCCCTTACAGGCTTAGACAAGGCAGGGGCAAATGGGAACTAACACATCTGTCTCTTGCCTGAGGTGCTGTTTTTAATATATAGTTATTGTTCCCCACTTTTTTCCAAACAGATTTGAGAGAGATTACAGCATATGTGTTTTTTTAAATGAAAAATATTAGAACAAAAGAAAATAGGAAAAAGTAAATCAAGGCAGGAGCAAGTGAAGTTAAGGCACAGATCATATTCATAACAAAGCCCTGATGGACATTTCCTCTTGGAATTCCTACTGGCAGTTTCTACCAAGAAATTATACTTAATATGTCAGATTCTAAAACTCATTGGCTTTCACCCAAAGTTGGCTGTTCCTCTTCACCACCTTATTCTGCTCATGATTCTTGTCACATGACTTTAGTTACCTCTAACTTATATCCCAGAATCCATTTCAGTCCTATATGATATAATCAAAGGGAAGCTTGCCTCAGAAATATGAGATGGAACCTACTATTTATACCTCTTAATATTTGCCTACTGCTAATTCATTAGTTCTCTTGTCCTGTGTATTTGTTTTATGTCTTCAACTAAGTTTTCCCTAAGGAAGGATTCTAAATGTCCTAGCAGTTCCCCTGGAGGCACCTAGCCCCAGCCAAAAACAAAATAAAAAGGAGATAGCTTGTGACTGGCAGAGTTAGCAAACACCAGTGTATATCGTTAATCTATGTCAGGACCCCATTTCCTACACGTGCTCTTCACAGAGGAAGAAAGGCTTCCTACATCTCATATTCTTCTCCCTCTGAGGTAAGAAGATATTCGAGACCCTCATTCCTTGGCCAGAAATGAGACTAATTCTTCCTCACTTCCTTCCATTGCTTTATTTATTCATCCCTTTATTTATTCTTTATCCATTCATTTATCTCTGTATTCTTTATTCATTCATTTATTTACTCCTTATTCATTACAAGTTACTGAGCAGTTGATATGTGCCAGACATTTGTCCAGGCATTAAAGCTGTAGTAGTAGACAAAACGCCTACACTTACGGAACTTACAATCTAACAGGAGAAGAAGATAATAAACCAGTAAACAAATTAGACAATATGAACTAGTGGTGGCAATATGAGAAATAAATCAGGGTAATAGGCTTGTAGGTGGAGTGGTTAGGGAAACCTCTCTGGGGAGATGACACTGAAACTAAGGAGTCAACCATGTTATGATCCAAGGGAAGAATACTGTAGTTGAGAAGAACGCTAAGTTGATGACTCCCAAATATCTGGGGTGGGAGTGTTCCAGAAACAGAGAAGGCAGAATACTAGAATGTGGTGAGCAAGAAAGAAAGTGCTCGATGAAGTCAAAGTAAGGGCCAGGAGATGAGGACAGAGAGAGTAGAAGTCTGAGTTTTATTCAATGTATGATGGGAAGCCATTTGAGGATTTTAAGCCAGAGAGTGGCATGATCTGATTACTTAAAAAGTAGAAAGAGCATCTGTTTACTCTGTGAGGAATGGATTAGAGGCACAAGAAGGGAAGCAGGGAAGTTCAGGCAGGAGGTACTGCAGTCATCACACAGCCCCAATATGACAGTTTTTCCTCCCAGTTACTCACCCAGCAGAAGCAATTGCCTTCACTTGGCCGCACAGCAGAGCCTCTGGCAGAGCTCCTTCAGCCTAACTGCCAAATTCTGAAGATAGGAAAAGCCAGAACATCAGAAAAACCAGCCAAAAGCAGCACAGGGCCCTTTGCTACTTACAGAGACTATGAGAAAGCTGAAGTTAGGAGGTCAGAAATGTCCCATCAGAGAGACATGTTTGGACAGTAGCCCTAACCCACAATTCCAAGATCCAGAACTAGATCCTGTTGTCAGTCACCCAGAGCTGCTTGCACTCTCACCTCCTGGGCTCCTCCCTGACCCTTCTTCCTTCCCCCTTTAGTTGGTCCAGACTATCTTGAGGCCATCACCTCTGTATCTTCCACTTTCTTGGACCTCTACTCAGACCTCTGTCAGAGCCCCAGTTTCTTCTTAGTGGCCTCACCCTCTACTTCTTGTTTCCATTGGTGTCCTCCTGGTCTTCCTCTTTCTCCAGGCTCATCCACGTTGTCAGTTCTAACCAACAAGAATGTCCATCTCTTTTCATCATCCATGACTTCTCTTCTCAGGAAGATTTCCTTCCCAGAAACTCCTCTTGGAGTTCAGCTGAAACTTATCATCAAGCACTTTGGAAATCCTCCCAAATATTAGCCAGCCTCACCCTATTTGATAATCTTACTCTTTAATTGTTCCTATACTTTTTCGCTTCTCTAACCAAATATCCAGATATCTTATAAGGCTTACACATGCATCTTTCCCTGCTTCGGTTTTCTCTTCCTCTTACATCTCCACTAAGTCATCCGCATTCCCTTCAGTGGGGCTCCAAATTAGATCTGCATCAAACAAGCTATTGTGTGTGTGTGTGTGTGTGTGTGTGTGTGTGTGTGTGTGTGTGTATGAGTATGTAGGAGAGTATAATTTTCAAAGTAGATTCACAGCTGTTACAGCAACCCAGGACTGAACAGAATCTTAGACATCGTTGTGTTCCATGCCCAGCTGAGGTTTGAGTACCCTCTGCTGCTTAAGTGGATGGATCTTCTACTTTTTCCAGAATAGGGAAGAATGTAATACCTTACCAATATCCCATTTAACTTTGGGGTGTTCTAATTCTTAGAAAGATTTTCAGAAGTTTATCTACTATCTGTTTTCAGGTACTATCTCTTCTCTGGGGTCATAGCTAACAATATAATACCTCTTCAGTTTGAAAATAACTTCTATGGCCTTCAGTTCTGAGATGCATTTCCCAATTCCTTCAAGTGTTCCTTAGATGACATTGTTTCCAGATACTTCTACCACACAAGTCACTTTCCTAGGGAACTTTCTGATACATCAGTGTCCTGAATGTAGTATGATACCCAGTGCTGAAGCCAGTGCTTCCAGGGTAGTGGAAGGTTCCAAGGTTCCCAGACTGAACCTTTCTTGTTACGTACATTGTGCTCCTATTAATTCAGTCAGAAATGGAATTATATTCATTGGTAAACAAGCAACACTCTTTCCTCATTTGAACTGTTAGGCAGCTAATTTGCTAAGCCTTTTTCCCTACTTACCACTGAGAGCTGTATCCCAATCCCCTGTCACCATACCATCTTCCCATTCCAAACATATGCAGTTAGTTTTTATAAAAATCTAAAAATAGGATTTAACAGTCATTTCTGTAAATTTCATCCTTTTTTCAGTTCTCATTTATTTTTAGTTAAACTTTTTTATTGATTCCTTCCTTCTCCTTGAAACTATCTTCACTTTGCTTCTAGGACACCATACTTTCCTGGTTTTCTTCCTACCCCACTGGTTTCTATTTTTTAGTTTCCTTTGCTGATTTATTCTTATCTCCCCAACTTCTAAATGTGTGAGTATCCCAAGGTTCAATACTCAAACCACTCTCTGTGCTCACTTACTGGATAGGCTCCTGGCTTTAAGTACCATGTATGTGTTGGTGACTCCCACATATCTCAAGTTCAACCACTACTCTGACCTTTGGCTTATATATTTATTCAGTCATTCAACAAATGTTTATTGAGTGGCTACTATGTGTCAGACCACTGCTCTAAGCCCTGGGGACAAAACTGACAAAAATAGCTACCCTTGGAAAACTCATTTTATCCAATTTCTAATTCATTATCTCCACTTAGATGTCTATTAGGCATCTTGAATTTAACAAGTTTAAGACTGAACTCCTGGTTTTCTACCCCAGTCATGCTCTATCCACTGTCTTCTCCATTTCTATAAATGGCAGCCACATTTTTCCTGTGACTCAGCCAAAATCCAGTGAGTCATTTTTTTACTCCTCTTTCTCTCACACCTACATCCTGTCTATCAAGAAATCCTGTTGGCTTTCCCGTCTGAAGATTCTCAGAATCCAACCACTTCCCACCACATTCATAGCTACCAATCTGGTTCATCCACCATGATCTCTCACTTGGATAATCCAAACAGCCTCCCTGCCTCTCCCTTGGCTCTTCTAAAAGCTTTTCAACCAATTAGCTATGTGATTTTTTTTTTTACATTTTCATTTTTTTATCAACATATAATGTATTATTTGCGTCAGGGGTACAGGTCTGTAAATTATCGGTCTTACACAATTCACAGCACCCATCATAGCACATACTCTACCCAGTGTTCATCACCCAACCACCCTATCCCTCTCCCTGCCAGCAACCCTCAGTTTGTTTCTTGAGATTAAGAGTCTCTTATGGTTTGTCTCCCTCTCTGATTTCATCTTGTTTCATTTTCCCCTCCTTCCCCTATGATCCTCTGTCTTGTTTCTCAAATTCCTCATATCAGAGAGATCATATGATAATTGTCTTTCTCTGACTGACTGACTTCACTTAGCATAATACCCTCTAGTTCCATCCATGTCGTCACAAATGGCAAGATTTCGTTTTTTTGATGGCTGCTAATATTCATTCATATATCTTTATCTACACACACATACCACATCTTCTTTATCCATTCATCTGTTGATGGACATCTAGGTTCTTCCCATAGTTTGGCTATTGTGGACATTGCTGCTATAAACATTCGGGTGCACGTGCCCCTTTGAATATAGTGATTGTTTTTTTTTTTTGTTGTTTTTTTTTAGATTTTTTTTTTGTGTGTTTATTTCCACGTATAAAGTGCAGTTTTTTTTTCATTTTATTAATTTTTTCAGTGTAACAGTATTCATTCTTTTTGCACAACACCCAGTGCTCCATGCAAAACGTGCCCTCCCCATTACCCATCACCTGTTCCCCCAACCTCCCACCCCTGACCCTTCAAAACCCTCAGGTTGCCCCAACCTCCCACCCCTGACCCTTCAAAACCCTCAGGTTGTTTTTCAGAGTCCGTAGTCTCTTATGGTTCGCCTCCCCTCCCCAATGTCCATAGCCCGCTCCCCCTCTCCCAATCCCACCTCCCCCCAGCAACCCCCAGTTTGTTTTGTGAGATTAAGAGTCATTTATGGTTTGTCTCCCTCCCAATCCCATCTTGTTTTATTTACTCTTCTCCTATCCCCCTACCCCCCCATGTTGCTTCTCCATGTCCTCATATCAGGGAGATCATATGATAGTTGTCTTTCTCCGATTGACTTATTTCACTAAGCATGATACGCTCTAGTTCCATCCACGTCGTCGCAAATGGCATGATTTCATTTCTTTTGATGGCTGCATAGTATTCCATTGTGTATATATACCACATCTTCTTTATCCATTCATCTGTTGATGGACATCTAGGTTCTTTCCATAGTCTGGCTATTGTAGACATTGCTGCTATAAACATTCGGGTACACGTGCCCCTTCGGATCACTATGTTTGTATCTTTAGGGTAAATACCCAGTAGTGCAATTGCTGGGTCATAGGGTAGTTCTATTTTCAACATTTTGAGGAACCTCCATGCTGTTTTCCAGAGTGGTTGCACCAGCTTGCATTCCCACCAACAGTGGAGGAGGGTTCCCCTTTCTCCACATCCTCGCCAGCATCTGTCATTTCCTGACTTGTTAATTTTAGCCATTCTGACTGGTGTGAGGTGATATCTCATTGTGGTTTTGATTTGTATAATGATTGTTTTTAAACCTGAATCAGATACATCATTCCTCTGCTCAGAACCTTACAATGACTTTCCTTCTCATTTAGTGAAATCCTTATATTTCCCTACAGTGGTCTATAAGACCCTACCTGATCTTCCTGGCCTCTCTGATCTTGTCTCCTAATGTTCTTCTACTCCCTCAGTCTGCTGTAGCCACACTGGCCTGGCTATTTTGTGTGTGTGTGTGTGTGTGTGTGTGTGTGTGTGTGTGTGTGAGAGAGATTTTATTTATTTTTTTGACACACAGAAATCACAAGTAGGCAGAGAGAGTGGGGGAAGCCAGCTCCATGCTGAGTAGAGAGCCCAATGCAGGGCTCCATCCCAGGACCCTGAGATCATGACCTGAGCCGAAGGCAGAGGCTTTAACCCACTGAGCCACCAAGGCACCCCTGGCCTTGCTATTTCTTGAACATGTCCTGCATTTTCCTGACTCTCAAGACCTGAGACCTACTGCTTTTCTGTAAAAAAACACTCTGGTTCACAACCTCATGGCTTCCTTCCTCACTTTCTATAGAACTCTGCTTACTTAACACTTTAGAAAGAGCTTCCCCTGGATGCCTGGGTGGCTCAGTTGTTAAGTGTCTACCTTCAGCTCGGGTCATGATCCTGGGGTCCTGGGATCCAACTCTGCATCAGGCTCCCTGCTCAGAAGGGAGCCTGCTTCTCCCTCTCCCACTCCCCCTGCTTGTGTTCCCTCTCTCGCTGTCTCTCTGTCAAATAAATAAAATATTTAAAGGAAGGAAGGAAGGGAAGGAGGGAGGAAGGAGCCTTCCCAACCATCCTATATAAAATAGTATTATACATTCACCTACATCTTCATATCTGGCCATGTCCCCTGCTTCAGTATAGCACTTTGTATACCTGCCATACTATTACATATATTGTTTATTTGTTCCTAATATCTTCCTGCACTAAAATGTAAGCTTTATCAGGAAAAGGGCATAGATTTTACTGCTGAATCCTAGTGCATTGAGTAGTACTTGTCACAAAGTAGGTCCTCCATAAATATGTTTTTTAATAAATGCATGGATTGTGAATAACGAGTCCCATTGTGATAAGCAGAATAATGCCTCTCCCAGCCCAGATATGGACCCTCAACTCTATGGTGAAATAATCTTCGACAAAACAGGAAAAAATATTCAATGGAAAAAAGACAGTCTCTTCAATAAATGGTGCTGGGAAAACTGGACAGCGATATGTAGAAGAATGAAACTCGACCATTCTCTTACACCGTACACAAAGATAAACTCGAAATGGATAAAAGACCTCAACGTGAGACAGGAATCTATCAGAATCCTAGAGGAGAACATAGGCAGTAACCTCTTCGATATCAGCCACAGCAACTTCTTTCAAGATATGTCTCCAAAGGCCAAGGAAACAAAAGCAAAAATGAACTTTTGGGACTTCATCAAGATCAAAAGCTTCTGCACAGCAAAGGAAACAGTCAACAAAACAAAAAGGCAACCCACAGAATGGGAGAAGATATTTGCAAATGACAGTACAGACAAAAGGTTGATATCCAGGATCTATAAAGAACTTCTCAAACTCAACACACACAAAACAGATAATCATATCAAAAAATGGGCAGAAGATATGAACAGATACTTCTCCAACGAAGACATACAAATGGCTATCAGACACATGAAAAAATGTTCATCATCACTAGCCATTAGGGAGATTCAAATTAAAACCACATTGACACCAGTTAGAATGGCCAAAATCTAACTGACACCAGTTAGAATGGCCAAAATTAGCAAGACAGGAAACAACGTGTTTTGGAGAGGATGTGGAGAAAGGGGAACCCTCTTACACTGTTGGTGGGAATGCAAGTTAGTGCAGCCACTTTGGAGAACAGTGTGGAGATTCCTGAAGAAATTAAGAATAGAGCTTCCCTATGACCCTGCAATTGCACTGCTGGGTATTTACCCCAAAGATACAGATGTAGTGAAAAGAAGGGCCATCTGTACCCCAATGTTTATTGCAGCAATGGCTACGGTCGCCAAACTGTGGAAAGAACCAAGATGCCCTTCAATGGATGAATGGATAAGGAAGATGTGGTCCATATACACAATGGAGTATTATGCCTCCATCAGAAAGGATGAATACCCAACTTTTGTAGCAACATGGGCGGGACTGGAAGAGATTATGCTGAGTGAAATAAGTCAAGCAGAGAGAGTCAAGTATCATATGGTCTCACTTATTTGTGGAGCATAACAAAGAACATGGAGGACATGGGGAGATGGAGAGGAGAGGGAGTTGAGGGAAACTGGAAGGGGAGATGAACCATGAGAGACTATGGACTCTGAAAAACAACCAGAGGGTTTTGAAGGGGCGGGGGGGTGGGAGGTTGAGGAACCAGGTGGTGGGTAATAGGGCGGGCACGTACTGCACGGAGCACTGGGTGTGATGCCAAAACAATGAACACTGTTATGCTGTAAATAAACAAAACAAAACAAAAAAAAAGAATAATGCCTCTCCTGAACACTACCCAGAAAAAACAAAATACACATTCTTCTCAAGTGCACATGGGACATGTTCCAGGATAGAACAGCTGTTAGGCCAAAGATGAAGTCTCAGGAGATTTAAAAAGATAGATACCATTCAAAGTATCTTCTCCAACTATAACAGGATAAAGTTAAAAATTAATTATAGAAGTAAAACTAAAAAATCACAAATTTGTGGAAATTAAACAATACACTCTTAAACAACAGATGGATTGAGGGAAAAATCACAAGGGAAACTAGAAAATACTTAACAATGAATGAAAATGAAAACACAATATAATATATCAAAACTTACAAGACACAGTAAAAGCACTGCTGAGGAGGGAAGTGTATAACTCTAAACATTTACATTAAAAAAGAAATATTTCAAATCAACAACCTAACTATACAGAGGCACCTCAGTGGCTCTGTCAGTTAAGCCTCTGCCTTCAGCTCAGGTCAGGATCTCAGGGTCCTGGGATCAAGCCCCGAATCAGGCTCCCTGCTGTGTAGGGAGTCTGCCTCTTCCCTCTCCCTGTGCCCCACCCTTCCCTCCCACTCATGCTTGCTCACTCCCTCTCCCTCTCCCTCTCAAATAAATCAAATCTTTAAAAAAAAAAAAAACTAACTAACTATACAACTTAAGGAACTAGAAAAAGAAGAGCAAACTAAGCTCAAAGCAGGAGGAAGGAGATAATAAAGATTATAGCAGAGATCAATGACATAAAGAACAAAATAACAAAAAGAAAATCAATGAAACCAAACTTTGAATTCTTTGAAAGGAGCAAGAGAATTAACAAAAACTTCAACTAGATGAACTAAGAAAAAAGTGAGAGAAGAATCAAATTATTAAGCTCAGAATTGAAAATGGAGTGTTCACTTTGGCAGCATATATACTAAAACTGGAACAGTAGAGATTAGTATGGCCCCTGCACAAGGATGACACTCAAATTCTTGAAGTGTTCCGTATTTCCTATAGTTGTAATATACTTGACATTTACTAAGAGAGTAGATTTTAAGCATTCTACTATGTAACTGTGTGAAGTAATGGATGTGTTAGCTTGATTGTGAGAATCACAATGTATTCATATATCAAATCATCATGCTGTATACTTTAAATAAGTTATAATTTTGTTTGTCATTTATACCTCAGTAAAGGTGAGGGAAGAAAAGAATGTGGGAACATTACTATCAATTCTACAAAAATAAAAAGGATTATGAGAGAGAGCTATTAACAATGTACACCAACAAATTGGATAACCTAGATGAAACGGATAAATTTCTAGAAACAAAATACCTACCAAGACTAAATCAGAAAGAAATAGAAAATCTGAATAGACCTATAGAACTAGTAAGGAGATTGAATCAGTAATCAAAAATGTTCAAAGAAAAGCCCTAGACTTGATAGCTTCAGTTGTGAATTCTACCAAATATTTAAAGAACTAACACCAATCTTTCTCAATCCTTTCTCAAAAATTGAAGGGAAGGGAATACTTTGACTCATTCTATGAAGCTAACATTACCCTAAAACCAAAGCCAGACAAAGATACTACACAGAGACAGAATTACACACTGATAACCCTTATGAACATTGATGTAAAAATGTTCAAGCAAACTACCAAGCCAAGTCTAGCAGGCATAGTGAAAGGTTTATGTACATCATGACCAAGTGGGATTTATTCCTGCAATGCAAAGATGGTTCAGTAAATGAACATCGATCATTGTAATTAGACCACATTAACAGAATGGTAACAAAAATGCGTTATCATCTCAGTTGATACAGAAAAAGCATTTGACAAATTCAACACCCTTTCATTATAAAAACACTAGGGGTGCCTGGGTGACTCAGTTGGTTAAGCATCTGACTCTTGGTTTCAGCTAAGGTCATGATCTCAGGATTGTTAAGGTCATGTCCCGCATCAGGCTCCTTGCTCAGAGTGGAGTCGGCTTGAGAGATTTGCTATCTCCCTATCCCTCCCCCTTTGTCTCTCCCCCGCTCATACATGTGCACACATTCTCTCTCTCCCTCACAAATAAATAAAATCTTTTTGTTTTTAATTTTTAAAACACTCAAACTAGGAACAGAAAGAAAGTACCTCCACATAATAAAAACCATATATGCAAATCCCACAGGGAACATCATAATCATGGTGAACGACTAGATTTTCCTTTAAGATCAGGAACAAGG